>NC_092373.1:90869235-91045361 GCF_030028105.1 Mobula birostris
ACAGAGAGCAGAGTCCAGAGAGTAAAAATCAGAGCGAGCAGAGTGCGGAGAGCAAAAATCACAGAAATTAGAGTGCAGAGAGTAAAAATCACAGAGAACAGACTGGGGAGACTAAAAATCACAGAAAACAGTGTACACAGAGTAAATATCACAGAGATCAGAGAGCAGAGAGTAAAAACCACAGAGAGCAGAATTGGCAGAGTAAAAATTACAGAAAGCAGAGTGTGGAGTGTAAACATCACAGAGAGAAGTGTGCAGGGAGTAAAAATCACAGACAGCAGAGTGAAGAGACTAAAAATCACAGAGATCAGAGTGCGGAAAGTCAAAATCACAGAGAACGGACTGCAGAGAATAAAAATCCCAGAGATCAGAGTGCAGAGAGTAAGAATCTCTGAGAGCTGAGTGCAGAGAGTAAGCATCACAGAGAACAGAGTGCAGAGAGTAAAAATCACACAGACCTGAGGGCAGAGAGTAAAGATCACAGAGAGCAGAGGGCAGAGAGTAAGACTCTCAGAGATCATAGTGCGGAGAGCAAACATCACAGAGAACAGAGTGCAAAGAGTAAAAATCACAGAGAGCATAGTGCAGTGATTAAAAATCACAGAGAGCAGGGTGCGGAGAGTAAAAATGACAGAGAACAGAGAGCAGACTGTAAAAACCACAGAGAACACAGTGCGGAGAGAAAAAATCACAGACAGCTGAGTGCAGAGAGTAAAAATCACAGAGAGCAGATTGCGGAGATTAAAAATCAGAGAGAGCAGAGTGCAGAGAATAAAAATCACAGAGAACAGAGTGCAGAGAGTAGAAATCACAGAGAGCAGAGGGCAGAGAGTAAGACTCTCAGAGATCATAGTGTGGAGAGCAAACATCACAGAGAACAGAGCGCAGAGAGTAAAAATCACAGAGAGCATAGTGCAGTGATTAAAAATCACAGAGAGCAGGGTGCGGAGAGTAAAAATGACAGAGAACAGAGAGCAGACTGTAAAAATCACAGAGAACACAGTGCGGATAGAAAAAAATACAGAGTACCGAGAGCAGAGAGTAAAAATCACAGACAGCTGAGTGCAGAGAGTAAAAATCAGTGAGAGCAGAGTGCGGAGATAAAAAATCAGAGAGAGCAGAGTGCCGAGAATAAAAATCACAGAGAACAGAGTGCAGAGAGTAGAAATCACAGAGAGCAGGGTGCGGAGAGTAAAAATCAAAGAGAGCTGAGGGCAGGGAGTAAAAATAACAGAGAACAGACTAGGGAGAGTAAATATCACAGAGGTCAGAGTGCGGAAAGTAAAAATCACCGAGAACAGAGTGCAGAGAGTAACCATCACAGAGAACAGTGTGCGGAGAGTAAAAATCACACAGAGCTGAGGGCAGAGTGTAAAGATCACAGAGAGCAGAGGACAGAGGGTAAAACTCACAGAGATCAGAGTCGAAGAGCAAACATCACAGAGAACAGAGTGCAGAGAGTAAGAATCACAGAGAGCATAGTGCAGACATTAAAAATCACAGAAATCAGAGTGCAGAGAGTAAAAATCACAGAGAGCAGAGTGCAGAGAATAAAAATCACAGACCGCAGAGTGCAGAGAGCGAAAATCACAGACATTAGAGTGCAGAGAGTAAAAATCACAGAGAACAGACTGGGGAGAGTAAAAATCACAGAAAACAGTGCACACAGAGTAAATATCACAGAGATCAGAGAGCAGAGAGTAAAAACCACAGAGAGCAGAATTGGCAGAGTAAAAATCACAGAAAGCAGAGTGCGGAGTGTAAAAATCAGAGAGAGAAGTGTGCAGGGAGTAAATATCACAGACAGCAGAGTGAAGAGAGTAAAAATCACAGAGATCAGAGTGCGTAAAGTCAAAATCACTGAGAACGGATTGCAGAGAATAAAAATCCCATAGATCAGAGTGCAGAGAGTAAGAATCTCTGAGAGCTGAGTGCAGAGAGTAAGCATCACAGAGAACAGAGTGCAGCGAGTAAAAATCACACAGACCTGAGGGCAGAGAGTAAGACTCTCAGAGATCATAGTGCGGAGAGCAAACATCACAGAGAACAGAGTGCAGAGAGTAAAAATCACAGAGGGCATGGTGCGGAGAGTGAAAATGACAGAGAACAGAGAGCAGACTGTAAAAATCACAGAGAACACAGTGCGGAGTGAAAAAATCACAGAGTACCGAGTGCAGAGAGTAAAAATCACAGACAGCTGAGTGCAGAGAGTAAAAATCACAGAGAGCAGAGTGCGGAGATGAAAAATCAGAGAGAGCAGAGTGCGGAGAATAAAAATCACAGAGAACAGAGTTCAGAGAGTAGAAATCACAGAGAGCAGAGTGCAGAGAGTAAAAATCACAGAGAACAGAGTGCGGAGAGTAAAAATAACAGAGATCAGAGTGCAGAGAGTAAAAATGACAGGGACCAGAGTGCAGACTGTAAAAATCAAAGAGAGCAGAGTGCGGAGAGTAAAAATCACAGAAAACAGAGTACAGAGAGTAAAAATCATAGAGTGCCGAGTGCAGAGAGTAAAAATCACAGAGAGCAGAGGGCAGAGAGTAAGACTCTCAGAGATCATAGTGCGGAGAGCAAACGTCACAGAGAACAGAGTGCAGAGAGTAAAAATCACAGAGAGCATATTGCAGTGAATAAAAATCACAGAGAGCAGGGTGCGGAGAGTAAAAATCACAGAGAGCTGAGTGCAGCGAGTAAAAATCACAGAGAGCAGAGTGCGGAGATTAAAAATCAAAGAGAGCTGAGGGCAGAGAGTAAAAATAACAGAGAACATACTAGGGAGAGTAAATATCACAGAGATCAGAGTGCAGAGAGTAAATATCACAGAGAGCAGAGTGCAGAGAGTAAAAGCCACAGAGATCAGTGTGCAGAGAGTAAAAATTGCAGAGACCAGAGTGCGGAAAGTAAAAATCACAGAGATATGTGTGCAGAGAGTAAAAGTCTCAGAGATCAGAGAGCAGAGAGTAAAAATCACAGAGATCAGAGTGCAGAGAGTAAAAATCACAGAGAACAGAGTGCAGTCTGTAAAATTCACCGAGAACAGAGTGCAGAGAATAAAAATCACAGACCGCAGAGTGCAGAGAGCGAAAATCACAGAAATTAGAGTGCAGAGAGTAAAAATCACAGACAGCACAGTGCAGTGAGTAAAGATCACAGAGAGCAGAGTGCAGAGAGTAAAATTCACAGAGAGCAGAGTGAGGAGATTAAAAATTAGAGAGAGCACAGTGCGGAGAGTAAAAATCACAGAGAACAGAGTGCAGAGAGTAAAAATCCCAGAGCGCAGAGTGCAGAGAGTGAAAATCACAGAAATTAGAGTGCAGAGAGTAAAAATCACAGAAATTAGAGTGCAGAGAGTAAAAATCACAGAGAACAGACTGGGGAGAGTAAAAATCACAGAAAACTGTGTACATAGAGTAAATATCACAAGGATCAGACAGCAGAGAGTAAAAATCACAGAGAGCAGGTTTGGCAGAGTAAAAATCACAGAAAGCAGAGTGTGGAGTGTAAAAATCACAGAGAGAAGTGTGCAGGGAGTAAAAATCACAGACAGCAGAGCGTAGAGAGTAAAAATCACAGAGATCAGAGTGCGGAAAGTCAAAATCACAGAGAACGGATTGCAGAGAATAAAAATCCCAGAGATCAGAGGGCAGAGTGTAAGAATCTCTGAGAGCTGAGTGCAGAGAGTAAGCATCACAGAGAACAGAGTGCAGAGAGTAAAAATCACACAGACCTGAGGGCAGAGAGTAAAGATCACAGAGAGCAGAGGGCAGAGAGTAAGACTCTCAGAGATCATAGTGCGGAGAGCAAACATCACAGAGAACAGAGTGCAGAGAGTAAAAATCACAGAGAGCATAGTGCAGAGAGTAAAAATCTCAGAGAGCAGAGTGCGGAGATGAAAAATCAGAGAGAGCAGAGTGCGGAGAATAAAAATAACAGAGATCAGAGTGCAGAGAGTAAAAATGACAGGGAACAGAGTGCAGACTGTAAAAATCAAAGAGAACAGAGCGTAGAGAGTGAATATCACAGAGAGCAGAGTACAGAGAGTGAAAATCACAGAGTGCCGAGTGCAGAGAGTAAAAATTACAGACGGTTAAATGCAGACTGTAAAAATCACAGACAGCAGAGTACGGAGATTTATAATCAGAGAGAGCAGAGTGCGGAGAATAAAAATCGCAGAGAGCATAGTGCAGTGATTAAAAATCACAGAGAGGAGGGTGCGGAGAGTAAAAATGACAGAGAACAGAAAGGAGACTGTAAAAATCACAGAGAAAACAGTGCGGAGAAATAAAAATCACAGAGGACCCAGTGCAGACAGTAAATATCACAGACAGCTGAGTGTAGAGAGTAAAAATCACAGAGAGCAGAGTGCGGAAATGAAAAATCACAGAGAACAGAGAGCAGAGAGTAGAAATGACAGAGAAGAGAGTGCAGACTGTAACAATCAAAGGGAACCGAGTACAGAGAGTAAAAATCACAGAGTGCCGAATGCAGAGAGTAAAAATCACAGACAGCTGAGTGCAGAGAGTAAAAATCACAGAGAGTAGAGTGTGGAGACGGAAAATCAGAGAGAGCAGAGTGCGGAGAATAAAAATCACAGAGAACAGAGTGCAGAGAGTAAAAATCTCAGAGGGCAGAGTGAAGCGAGTGAATATCACAGAGAGCAGAGTACAGAGAGTAAAAATCACAGAGTGCCGAGTGCAGAGAGTAAAAATCACAGACAGCTGAGTGCAGAGTGTAAAAATCACAGACAGCAGAGCACAGAGAATAAAAATCACAGAGAGCATAGTACAGAGAGTAAATATCACAGAGTGCCGAGTGCATAGAGTAAAAATCACAGAGAGCATAGTGCAGAGATTAAAAATCACAGAGAGCAGGGTGCGGAGGGTAAAAATCACAGACAGCTGAGTGCAGAGTGTAAAAATCACAGAGATCATCGTGCAGAGAGTAAAAATCACAGAGAACAGTGTGCAGTCTGTAAAAATCACCGAGACCAGAGTGCAGAGAATAAAAATCACAGACCGCAGAGTGCAGAGAGCGAAAATCGCAGAAATTAGAGTGCAGAGAGTAAAAATCACAGAGAACAGACTGGGGAGAGTAAAAATCACAGAAAACAGTGTACACAGAGTAAATATCACAGAGATCAGAGAACAGAGATTAAAAACCACAGAGAGCAGAATTGGCAGAGTAAAAATCACAGAAAGCAGAGTGCGGAGTGTAAAAATCACAGAAAGCAGAGTGCAGAGTGTAAAAATCACAGACAGCAGAGTGCGGAGATGAAAAATCACGGAGAGCAGAGTGCGGAGATTAAAAATCAAAGAGAGCTGAGGGCAGAGAGTAAAAATAACAGAGAACAGACTAGGGAGTGCAAATATCACAGAGATCAGAGTGCAGAGAGTAAATATCACGGAGAGCAGAGTGCAGAGAGTAAAAGCCACAGAGATCAGTGTGCAGAGAGTAAAAATCACAGAGACCAGAGTGCGGAAAGTAAAAGTCACAGAGGTTTGTGTGCAGAGTGTAAACGTCTCAGAGATCAGAGTGCAGAGAGTAAAAATCACAGAGATCAGAGTGCAGAGAGTAAAAATCACAGAGAACAGAGTGCAGTCTGTAAAAATCACCGAGAACAGAGTGCGGAGAGTAACCATCACAGAGAACAGTGTGCGGAGAGTAAAAATCACACAAAGCTGAGTGCAGAGTGTAAAAATCACAGAGATCAGAGTGCAAAGAGTAAAAATCACAGAGAACAGAGTGCAGAGAATAAAAATCACAGACCGCAGAGTGCAGAGAGCGAAAATCACAGAAATTAGAGTGCAGAGAGTAAAAATCACAGAGAACAGACTGGGGAGAGTAAAAATCACAGAAAACAGTGTACACAGAGTAAATATCACAGAGATCAGAGAGCAGAGAGTAAAAACCAAAGAGAGCAGAATTGGCAGAGTAAAAATCACGGAAAGTAGAGTGCGGAGTGTAAAAATCACAGAGAGAAGTGTGCAGGGAGTAAAAATCACAGACAGCAGAGTGAAGAGAGTAAAAATCACAGAGATCAGAGTGCGGAAAGTCAAAATCACAGAGATCGGATTGCAGAGAATAAAAACCCAGAGATCAGAGTGCAGAGAGTAAGAATCTCTGAGAGCTGAGTGCAGAGAGTAAGCATCACAGAGAACAGAGTGCAGAGAGTAAAAATCACACAGACCTGAGGGCAGAGAGTAAAGATCACAGAGAGCAGAGTGCAGAGAGTAAAACTCCAAGAGATCATAGTGCGGAGACCAAACATCACAGAGAGCAGAGTGCAGAGAGTAAAAGCCACAGAGATCAGTGTGCAGAGAGTAAAAATCACAGAGACCAGAGTGCGGAAAGTAAAAGTCACAGAGGTCTGTGTGCAGAGAGTAAAAGTCTCAGAGATCAGAGTGCAGAGAGTAAAAATCACAGAGATCAGAGTGCAGAGAGTAAAAATCACAGAGAACAGAGTGCAGTCTGTAAAAATCACCGAGATCAGAGTGCAGAGCGTAACCATCACAGAGAACAGTGTGCGGAGAGTAAAAATCACACAAAGCTGAGGGCAGAGTGTAAAGATCACAGAGAGCAGAGGGCAGAGGGTAAAGCTCACAGAGATCAGAGTCCGAAGAGCAAACATCACAGTGAACAGAGTGCAGACAGTTAGAAACACAGAGAGCATAGTGCAGACATGAAAAATCACAGAAATCAGAGTGCAGAGAGTAAAAATCACAGAGAGCAGAGTGCAGTGAATAAAAATCACAGACCGCAGAGTGCAGAGAGCGAAAATCACAGAAATTAGAGTGCAGAGAGTAAAAATCACAGAGAACAGACTGGGGAGAGTAAAAATCACAGAAAACAGTGTACACAGAGTAAATATCACAGAGATCAGAGAGCAGAGAGTAAAAACCAAGGAGAGCAGAATTGGCAGAGTAAAAATCACAGAAATTAGAGTGCAGAGAGTAAAAATCACAGAGAACAGAATGCAGTCTGTAAAAATCAGCGAGAACAGAGTGCAGAGAGTAACCATCACAGAGAACAGTGTGCGGAGAGTAAAAATCACACAGGGCTGAGGGCAGAGTGTAAAAATCACACAGGGCTGAGGGCAGAGTGTAAAAATCACAGAGATCAGAGTCCGGAGAGCAAACATCACAGAGAACAGATTGCAGAGAATAAAAATCACAGAGAGCAGAGTCCAGAGAGTAAAAATCAGAGCGAGCAGAGTGCGGAGAGCAAAAATCACAGAGACCAGAGTGCGGAGAGTAAAAATCACAGAGATATGTGTGCAGAGAGTAAAAGCCTCTGAGATCAGAGTGCAGAGAGTAAAAATCACAGAGATCAGAGTGCAGAATGTAAAAAATCACAGAGAACAGAATGCAGTCTGTAAAAATCAGCGAGAACAGAGTGCAGAGAGTAACCATCACAGAGAACAGTGTGCAGAGAGTAAAAATCACACAGAGCTGAGGGCAGAGTGTAAAAATCACAGAGAGCAGAGGGCAGAGGGTAAAACTCACAGAGATCAGAGTCCGGAGAGCAAACATCACAGAGAACAGAGTGCAGAGAATAAAAATCACAGACCGCAGACTGCAGAGAGCGAAAATCACAGAAATGAGAGTGCAGAGAGTAAAAATCACAGAGAACAGACTGGGGAGACTAAAAATAACAGAGAACAGTGTACACAGAGTAAATATCACAGAGATCAGAGAGCAGAGAGTAAAAACCACAGAGAGCAGAATTGGCAGAGTAAAAATTACAGAAAGCAGAGTGTGGAGTGTAAACATCACAGAGAGAAGTGTGCAGGGAGTAAAAATCACAGACAGCAGAGTGAAGAGACTAAAAATCACAGAGATCAGAGTGCGGAAAGTCAAAATCACAGAGAACGGACTGCAGAGATTAAAAATCCCAGAGATCAGAGTGCAGAGAGTAAGAATCTCTGAGAGCTGAGTGCAGAGAGTAAGCATCACAGAGAACAGAGTGCAGAGAGTAAAAATCACACAGACCTGAGGGCAGAGAGTAAAGATCATAGAGAGCAGAGGGCAGAGAGTAAGACTCTCAGAGATCATAGTGCGGAGAGCAAACATCACAGAGAACAGAGTGCAAAGAGTAAAAATCACAGAGAGCATAGTGCAGTGATTAAAAATCACAGAGAGCAGGGTGCGGAGAGTAAAAATGACAGAGAACAGAGAGCAGACTGTAAAAACCACAGAGAACACAGTGCGGAGAGAAAAAATCACAGACAGCTGAGTGCAGAGAGTAAAAATCACAGAGAGCAGATTGCGGAGATTAAAAATCAGAGAGAGCAGAGTGCAGAGAATAAAAATCACAGAGAACAGAGTGCAGAGAGTAGAAATCACAGAGAGCAGAGGGCAGAGAGTAAGACTCTCAGAGATCATAGTGTGGAGAGCAAACATCACAGAGAACAGAGTGCAGAGAGTAAAAATCACAGAGAGCATAGTGCAGTGATTAAAAATCACAGAGAGCAGGGTGCGGAGAGTAAAAATGACAGAGAACAGACAGCAGACTGTAAAAATCACAGAGAACACAGTGCGGATAGAAAAAAAATACAGAGTACCGAGAGCAGAGAGTAAAAATCTCAGACAGCTGAGTACAGAGAGTAAAAATCACAGAGAGCAGAGTGCGGAGATAAAAAATCAGAGAGAGCAGAGTGCCGAGAATAAAAATCACAGAGAACAGAGTGCAGAGAGTAGAAATCACAGAGAGCAGGGTGCGGAGAGTAAAAATCACAGAGAGCTGAGTACAGCGAGTATAAATCACAGAGAGCAGAGTGCGGAGATTAAAAATCAAAGAGAGCTGAGGGCAGAGAGTAAAAATAACAGAGAACAGACTAGTGAGAGTAAATATCACAGAGGTCAGAGTGCAGAGAGTAAAAATCACAGACAGCAGAGTGCAGAGAGTAAAAGCCACAGAGATCAGTGTGCAGAGAGTAAAAATCACAGAGACCAGAGTGCGGAAAGTAAAAATCACCGAGAACAGAGTGCAGAGAGTAACCATCACAGAGAACAGTGTGCGGAGAGTAAAAATCACACAGAGCTGAGGGCAGAGTGTAAAGATCACAGACCGCAGAGTGCAGAGAGCGAAAATCACAGACATTAGAGTGCAGAGAGTAAAAATCACAGAGAACAGACTGGGGAGAGTAAAAATCACAGAAAACAGTGTACACAGAGTAAATATCACAGAGATCAGAGAGCAGAGAGTAAAAACCACAGAGAGCAGAATTGGCAGAGTAAAAATAACAGAAAGCAGAGTGCGGAGTGTAAAAATCAGAGAGAGAAGTGTGCAGGGAGTAAATATCACAGACAGCAGAGTGAAGAGAGTAAAAATCACAGAGATCAGAGTGCGTAAAGTCAAAATCACTGAGAACGGATTGCAGAGAATAAAAATCCCATAGATCAGAGTGCAGAGAGTAAGAATCTCTGAGAGCTGAGTGCAGAGAGTAAGCATCACAGAGAACAGAGTGCAGCGAGTAAAAATCACACAGACCTGAGGGCAGAGAGTAAGCATCACAGAGAACAGAGTGCAGAGAGTAAAAATCACAGAGAGCAGGGTGCGGAGAGTAAAAATGACAGAGAACAGAGAGCAGACTGTAAAAATCACAGAGAACACAGTGCGGAGTGAAAAAATCACAGAGTACCGAGTGCAGAGAGTAGAAATCACAGAGAGCAGAGTGCAGAGAGTAAAAATCACAGAGAACAGAGTGCGGAGAGTAAAAATAACAGAGATCAGAGTGCAGAGAGTAAAAATGACAGGGAACAGAGTGCAGACTGTAAAAATCAAAGAGAACAGAGTGTGGAGAGTAAAAATCACAGAGAACAGAGTACAGAGAGTAAAAATCATAGAGTGCCGAGTGCAGAGAGTAAAAATCACAGCGAGCAGAGGGCAGAGAGTAAGACTCTCAGAGATCATAGTGCGGAGAGCAAACGCCACAGAGAACAGAGTGCAGAGAGTAAAAATCACAGAGAGCATAGTGCAGTGAATAAAAATCACAGAGAGCAGGGTGCGGAGATGAAACATCACAGAGAGCATAGTGCAGAGATTAAAAATCACAGAGAGCAGGGTGCGGAGAGTAAAAATCACAGAGAGCTGAGTACAGCGAGTAAAAATCACGGAGAGCAGAGTGCGGAGATTAAAAATCAAAGAGAGCTGAGGGCAGAGAGTAAAAATAACAGAGAACATACTAGGGAGAGTAAATATCACAGAGATCAGAGTGCAGAGAGTAAAAGCCACAGAGATCAGTGTGCAGAGAGTAAAAATCACAGAGACCAGAGTGCGGAAAGTAAAAATCACAGAGATCTGTGTGCAGAGAGTAAAATTCTCAGAGGTCAGAGAGCAGAGAGTAAAAATCACAGAGATCAGAGTGCAGAGAGTAAAAATCACAGAGAACAGAGTGCAGTCTGTAAAATTCACCGAGAACAGAGTGCAGAGAATAAAAATCACAGACCGCAGAGTGCAGAGAGCGAAAATCACAGAAATTAGAGTGCAGAGAGTAAAAATCACAGAAAGCAGAGTGCAGTGAGTAAAGATCATAGAGAGCAGAGTGCAGAGAGTAAAATTCACAGAGTCCCGAGTGTGGAGAGTAAAAATCACAGAGAGCAGAGTGAGGAGATTAAAAATTAGAGAGAGCACAGTGCGGAGAGTAAAAATCACAGAGAACAGAGTGCAGAGAGTAAAAATTAGAGAGAGCACAGTGCGGAGAGTAAAAATCACAGAGAACAGAGTGCAGAGAGTAAAAATCCCAGAGCGCAGAGTGCAAAGAGTGAAAATCACAGAAATTAGAGTGCAGAGAGTAAAAATCACAGAGAACAGACTGGGGAGAGTAAAAATCACAGAAAACTGTGTACATAGAGTAAATATCACAGAGATCAGAGAGCAGAGAGTAAAAATCACAGAGAGCAGGTTTGGCAGAGTAAAAATCACAGAAAGCAGAGTGCGGAGTGTAAAAATCACAGAGAGAAGTGTGCAGGGAGTAAAAATCACAGACAGCAGAGTGTAGAGAGTAAAAATCACAGAGATCAGAGTGCGGAAAGTCAAAATCACAGAGAACGGATTGCAGAGAATAAAAATCCCAGAGATCAGAGGGCAGAGTGTAAGAATCTCTGTGAGCTGAGTGCAGAGAGTAAGCATCACAGAGAACAGAGTGCAGAGAGTAAAAATCACACAGACCTGAGGGCAGAGCGTAAAGATCACGGAGAGCAGAGGGCAGAGAGTAAGACTCTCAGAGATGATAGTGCGGAGAGCAAACATCACAGAGCACAGAGTGCAGAGAGTAAAAATCACAGAGAGCAGGGTGTGGAGAGTAAAAATGACAGAGAACAGAGAGCAGACTGTAATAATCACAGAGAACACAGTGCGGAGAGAAAAAAATCACAGAGTACCGAGTGCAGAGAGTAAAAATCACAGACAGCTGAGTGCAGAGAGTAAAAATCTCAGAGAGCAGAGTGCGGAGATGAAAAATCAGAGAGAGCAGAGTGCGGAGAGTAAAAATCACAGAGAACAGAGTGCAGAGAGTAAAAATCTCAGAGGGCAGAGTGAAGCGAGTGAATATCACAGAGAGCAGAGTACAGAGAGTAAAAATCACAGACCGCAGAGTGCAGAGAGCGAAAATCACAGAAATTAGAGTGCAGAGAGTAAAAATCACAGAGAACAGACTGGGGAGAGTAAAAACCACAGAAAACAGTGTACACAGAGTAAATATCACAGAGATCAGAGAGCAGAGATTAAAAAACACAGAGAGCAGAATTGGCAGAGTAAAAATCACAGAAAGCAGAGTGCGGAGTGTAAAAATCACAGAAAGCAGAGCGCAGAGTGTAAAAATCACAGAAAGCAGAGTGCAGAGTGTAAAAATCACAGACAGCAGAGTGCGGAGATGAAAAATCACGGAGAGCAGAGTGCGGAGATTAAAAATCAAAGGGAGCTGAGGGCAGAGAGTAAAAATAACAGAGAACAGACTAGGGAGAGCAAATATCACAGAGATCAGAGTGCAGAGAGTAAATATCACGGAGAGCAGAGTGCAGAGAGTAAAAGCCACAGAGATCAGTGTGCAGAGAGTAAAAATCACAGAGACCAGAGTGCGGAAAGTAAAAGTCACAGAGGTTTGTGTGCAGAGTGTAAAAGTCTCAGAGATCAGAGTGCAGAGAGTAAAAATCACAGAGATCAGAGTGCAGAGAGTAAAAATCACAGAGAACAGAGTGCAGTCTGTAAAAATCACCGAGAACAGAGTGCAGAGAGTAACCATCACAGAGAACAGTGTGCGGAGAGTAAAAATCACACAAAGCTGAGTGCAGAGTGTAAAAATCACAGAGATCAGAGTGCAAAGAGTAAAAATCACAGAGAACAGAGTGCAGTCTGTAAAAATCACCGAGAACAGAGTGCAGAGAATAAAAATCACAGACCGCAGAGTGCAGAGAGCAAAAATCACAGAAATTAGAGTGCAGAGAGTAAAAATCGCAGAGAACAGACTGGGGAGAGTAAAAATCACAGAAAACACTGTACACAGAGTAAATATCACAGAGATCAGAGAGCAGAGAGTAAAAACCAAAGAGAGCAGAATTGGCAGAGTAAAAATCACAGAAAGCAGAGTGCGGAGTGTAAAAATCACAGAGAGAAGTGTGCAGGGAGTAAAAATCACAGACAGCAGAGTGAAGAGAGTAAAAATCACAGAGATCAGAGTGCGGAAATTCAAAATCACAGAGAACGGATTGCAGAGAATAAAAATCCCAGAGATCAGAGTGCAGAGAGTAAGAATCTCTGAGAGCTGAATGCAGAGAGTAAGCATCACAGAGAACAGAGTGCAGAGAGTAAAAATCACACAGACCTGAGGGCAGAGAGTAAAGATCACAGAGAGCAGAGTGCAGAGAGTAAAACTCCAAGAGATCATAGTGCGGCGACCAAACATCACAGAGAGCAGAGTGCAGAGAGTTAAAGCCACAGAGATCAGTGTGCAGAGAGTTAAAGCCACAGAGATCAGTGCGCAGAGAGTAAAAATCACACAGACCAGAGTGCGGAAAGTAAAAGTCACAGAGGTCTGTGTGCAGAGAGTAAAAGTCTCAGAGATCAGAGTGCAGAGAGTAAAAATCACAGAGATCAGAGTACAGAGAGTAAAAATCACAGAGAACAGACTGCAGTCTGTACAAATCACCGAGAACAGAGTGCAGAGAGTAACCATCACAGAGAACAGTGTGCGGAGAGTAAAAATCACACAAAGCTGAGGGCAGAGTGTAAAGATCACAGAGAGCAGAGGGCAGAGGGTAAAGCTCACAGAGATCAGAGTCCGAAGAGCAAACATCACAGTGAACAGAGTGCAGACAGTAAGAAACACAGAGAGCATAGTGCAGACATGAAAAATCACAGAAATCAGAGTGCAGAGAGTAAAAATCACAGAGAGCAGAGTGCAGTGAATAAAAATCACAGACCGCAGAGTGCAGAGAGCGAAAATCACAGAAATTAGAGTGCAGAGAGTAAAAATCACAGAGAACAGACTGGGGAGAGTATAAATCACAGAAAACAGTGTACACAGAGTAAATATCACAGAGATCAGAGAGCAGAGAGTAAAAACCAATGAGAGCAGAATTGGCAGAGTAAAAATCACAGAAAGCAGAATGCGGAGTGTAAAAATCACAGAGAGAAGTGTGCAGGGAGTAAAAATCACAGAAAGCGGAGTGAAGAGAGTAAAAATCACAGAGATCAGAGTGCGGAAAGTCAAAATCACAGAGAACGGATTGCAGAGAATAAAAATCCCAGAGATCAGAGTGCAGAGAGTAAGAATCTCTGAGAGCTGAGTGCAGAGAGTAAGCATCACAGAGAACAGAGTGCAGAGAGTAAAAATCACACAGACCTGAGGGCAGAGAGTAAAGATCACAGAGAGCAGAGTGCAGAGAGTAAAACTCCAAGAGATAATAGTGCGGAGACCAAACATCACAGAGAGCAGAGTGCAGAGAGTAAAGATCAAACAGACCTGAGGGCAGAGAGTAAAGATAACAGAGAGCAGAGGGCAGAGAGTAAAACTCTCAGAGATCATAGTGCGGAGACCAAACAGCACAGAGAACAGAGTGCGGAGAGCAAAAATCACAGAGAACAGAGTGAACAAAGTAATAAACACAAAGAACATACTGCAGAGAATAAAAATCACAGAGAGCAGAGTGCAGAGAGTAAGAATCACAGAGTGCCGAGTGCAGAGAGTGAAAATCACAGACACCTGAGTGCAGAGAGTAATAATCTGAGAAAGCAGAGTGCGGAGCTTAAAAATCGGTGAGAGCAGAGTGCGGAGATTAAAAAAATCAGAGAGAGCAGAGAGCGGAGAATAAAAATCACAGAGAACGGAGTGCAGAGAGTAGAAATCACAGAGAGCAGAGTACAGAGAGTAAAAATCACAGAGACCAGAGTGCGGAGAGTAAAAATCACAGAGATCTGTGTGCAGAGAGTAAAAGTCTCAGAGATCAGAGTGCAGAGAGTAAAAATCACAGAGATCAGAGTGCAGAGAGTAAAAATCACAGAGAACAGAGTGCAGTCTGTAAAAATCACCGAGAACAGAGTGCAGAGAGTAACCATCACAGAGAACAGTGTGCGGAGAGTAAAAATCACACAGAGCTGAGGGCAGAGTGTAAAAATCACAGAGAGCAGAGGGCAGAGGGTAAAACTCACAGAGATCAGAGTCCGGAGAGCAAACATCACAGACAACAGAGTGCAGAGAGTAAAAATCACAGAGACCAGAGTGCAGAGAGCGAAAATCACAGAAATTAGAGTGCAGAGAGTAAAAATCACAGAAAGCAGAGTGCAGAGTGTAAAAATCACAGACAGCAGAGTGCGGAGATGAAAAATCACGGAGAGCAGAGTGCGGAGATTAAAAATCAAAGAGAGCTGAGGGCAGAGTGTAAAAATAACAGAGAACAGACTAGGGAGAGCAAATATCACAGAGATCAGAGTGCAGAGAGTAAATATCACAGAGAGCAGAGTGCAGAGAGTAAAAGCCACAGAGATCAGTGTGCAGAGAGTAAAAATCACAGAGACCAGAGTGCGGAAAGTAAAAGTCACAGAGGTCTGTCTGCAGAGAGTAAAAGTCTCAGAGATCAGAGTGCAGAGAGTAAAAATCACAGAGATCAGAGTGCAGAGAGTAAAAATCACAGAGAAAAGAGTGCAGTCTGTAAAAATCACCGAGAACGGAGTGCAGAGAGTAGCCATCACAGAGAATAGTGTGCGGAGAGTAAAAATCACACAAAGCTGAGGGCAGAGTGTAAAGCTCACAGAGATCAGAGTCCGGAGAGCAAACATCACAGAGAACAGAGTGCAGAGAGTAAAAATTACACAGACCTGAGGGCAGAGAGTAAAAATCACAGAGAGCAGATTGCGGAGATGAAGAATCAGAGAGAGCAGAGTGCGGAAAATAAAGATAACAGAGATCAGAGTGCAGAGAGTAAAAATGACAGGGAACAGAGTGCAGACTGTAAAAATCAAAGAGAACAGAGTGCGGAGAGTAAAAATCGCAGAGAGCATAGTGCAGTGATTAAAAATCACAGAGAGCAGGGTGCGGAGAATAAAAATGACAGGGAACAGAGAGCAGACTGTAAAAATCACAGAGAACACAGTGCGGAGAGAAAAAAATCACAGAGTACCGAGTGCAGAGAGTAAAAATCACAGAGGGCAGAGTGCGGAGAGTAAAAGTTACAGAGATCAGAGTGAAGAAAGTAAATATCACAGAGAACAGAGTGCAGAGAGTAAAAATCTCAGAGGGCAGAGTGCGGAGAGTGAAAATCACAGAGATCAGAGTGCAGAGAGGAAAAGTCTCAGAGATCAGAGTGCAGAGAGTAAAAATCACAGAGATCAGAGTGCAAAGATTAAAAATCAGAGAGAGCAGAGTGCGGAGAATAAAAATCAAAGAGAACAGAGTGCAGAGAGTAAAAATCTCAGAGGGCAGAGTGCGGAGAGTGAAAATCACAGAGATCAGAGTGCAGAGAGGAAAAGTCTCAGAGATCAGAGTGCAGAGAGTAAAAATCACAGAAATCAGAGTGCAGAGAGTAAAAATCACAGAGAACAGAGTGCAGACTGTAAAAATCACCGAGAACAGAGTGCAGAGCGTAACCATCACAGAGAACAGTGTGCGGACAGTAAAAATCACAGAGAGCAGAGTGAAGAGAGTAAAAATCACAGAGAGCAGAGTACAGAGAGTAAAAATGACAGAGTGCCGAGTGCAGAGAGTAAAAATCACAGAGAGCATAGTGCAGAGATTAAAAATCACAGAGAGAAGTGTGCAGGGAGTAAAAATCACAGAAAGCGGAGTGAAGAGAGTAAAAATCACAGAGATCAGAGTGCGGAAAGTCAAAATCACAGAGAACGGATTGCAGAGAATAAAAATCCCAGAGATCAGAGTGCAGAGAGTAAGAATCTCTGAGAGCTGAGTGCAGAGAGTAAGCATCACAGAGAACAGAGTGCAGAGAGTAAAAATCAAACAGACCTGAGGGCAGAGAGTAAAGATCACAGAGAGCAGAGTGCAGAGAGTAAAACTCCAAGAGATAATAGTGCGGAGACCAAACATCACAGAGAGCAAGTGCAGAGAGCTAAACATCAAACAGACCTGAGGGCAGAGAGTAAAGATAACAGAGAGCAGAGGGCAGAGAGTAAAACTCTCAGAGATCATAGTGCGGAGACCAAACAGCACAGAGAACAGAGTGCGGAGAGCAAAAATCACAGAGAACAGAGTGAACAAAGTAATAAACACAAAGGACATACTGCAGAGAATAAAAATCACAGAGAGCAGAGTGCAGAGAGTAAGAATCACAGAGTGCCGAGTGCAGAGAGTGAAATTCACAGACAGCTGAGTGCAGAGAGTAATAATCTGAGAAAGCAGAGTGCGGAGCTTAAAAATCGGTGAGAGCAGAGTGCGGAGATTAAAAAAATCAGAGAGAGCAGAGAGCGGAGAATAAAAATCACAGAGAACGGAGTGCAGAGAGTAGAAATCACAGAGAGCAGAGTACAGAGAGTAAAAATCACAGAGACCAGAGTGCGGAGAGTAAAAATCACAGAGATCTGTGTGCAAGTAGAGTAAAGTCTCAGAGATCAGAGTGCAGAGAGTAAAAATCACAGAGATCAGAGTGCAGAGAGTAAAAATCACAGAGAACAGAGTGCAGTCTGTAAAAATCACCGAGAACAGAGTGCAGAGAGTAACCATCACAGAGAACAGTGTGCGGAGAGTAAAAATCACACAGAGCTGAGGGGCAGAGTGTAAAGATCGCAGGACAGCAGAGGACAGAGAGTAAAAATCACAGAGACCAGAGTGCAGAGAGCGAAAAATCACAGAAATTACAGTGCAGAGAGTAAAAATCACAGGAAAGCAGAGTGCAGAGTGTAAAAATCACAGACAGCAGAGTGCGGAGATGAAAAATCACGGAGAGCAGAGTGCGGAGATTAAAAATCAAAGAGAGCTGAGGGCAGAGAGTAAAAATAACAGAGAACAGACTAGGGAGAGCAAATATCACAGAGATCAGAGTGCAGAGAGTAAATATCACAGAGAGCAGAGTGCAGAGAGTAAAAGCCACAGAGATCAGTGTGCAGAGAGTAAAAATCACAGAGACCAGAGTGCGGAAAGTAAAAGTCACAGAGGTCTGTCTGCAGAGAGTAAAAGTCTCAGAGATCAGAGTGCAGAGAGTAAAAATCACAGAGATCAGAGTGCAGAGAGTAAAAATTACAGAGAACAGAGTGCAGTCTGTAAAAATCACCGAGAACGGAGTGCAGAGAGTAACCATCACAGAGAATAGTGTGCGGAGAGTAAAAATCACACAAAGCTGAGGGCAGAGTGTAAAGATCACAGAGAGCAGAGGGCAGAGGGTAAAGCTCACAGAGATCAGAGTCCGGAGAGCAAACATCACAGAGAACAGAGTGCAGAGAGTAAAAATTACACAGACCTGAGGGCAGAGTGCGGAGAGTAAATATCACAGAGATAAGAGAGTAGAGAGTAAAAATCACAGAGAACAGAGTGCAGAGAGCAAAAATCACAGAGAACAGAGCGCGGAGAGCAAAAATCACAGAGAACAGAGTGGAGAGAGTAAAAATCACAGAGAACAGAGTGCGGAGAGTAAAAACCACAGAGAGCAGAACTGGCAGAGTAAAAATCACAGATAGCGGAGTGCGGAGTGTAAAAATCACAGAGAGAAGTGTGCAGGGAATAAAAATCACAGACAGCAGAGTGAAGAGAATAAAAATCACACGGATCAGAGTGCGGAAAGTCTCAAATCACAGAGAACGGATTGCAGAGAATAAAAATCCCAGACATCAGAGTGCAGAGAGTAAGAATCTCTGAGAGCTGAGTGCAGAGGTTAAGCATCACAGAGAACAGAGTGCAGAGAGTAAAAATTACACAGACCTGAGGGCAGAGAGTAAAAATCACAGAGAGCAGAGTGCGGAGATGAAAAATCAGAGAGAGCAGAGTGCGGAAAATAAAGATAACAGAGATCAGATTGCAGAGAGTAAAAATGACAGGGAACAGAGTGCAGACTGTAAAAATCAAAGAGAACAGAGTGCGGAGAGTAAAAATCGAAGAGAGCATAGTGCAGTGATTAAAAATCACAGAGAGCAGGGTGCGGAGAATAAAATGACAGAGAACAGAGAGCAGACTGTAAAAATCACAGAGAACACAGTGCGGAGAGAAAAAAATCACAGAGTACCGAGTGCAGAGAGTAAAAATCACAGAGGGCAGAGTGCGGAGAGTAAAAGTTACCGAGATCAGAGTGCAGAAAGTAAATATCACAGAGAACAGCGTGCAGAGAGTAAAAATCTCAGAGGGCAGAGTGCGGCGAGTGAAAATCACAGAGATCAGAGTGCAGAGAGTAAAAATCACAGAGATCAGAGTGCAACGATTAAAAATCAGAGAGAGCAGAGTGCGGAGAATAAAAATCACAGAGAACAGAGTGCAGAGAGTAAAAATCTCAGAGGGCAGAGTGCGGAGAGTGAAAATCACAGAGATCAGAGTGCAGAGAGGAAAAGTCTCAGAGATCAGAGTGCAGAGAGTAAAAATCACAGAAATCAGAGTGCAGAGAGTAAAAATCACAGAGAACAGAGTGCAGACTGTAAAAATCACCGAGAACAGAGTGCAGAGCGTAACCATCACAGAGAACAGTGTGCGGACAGTAAAAATCACAGAGTGCCGAGTGCAGAGAGTAAAAATCACAGTGAGCATAGTGCAGAGATTAAAAATCACAGAGAGCAGGGTGCAGAGAGTAAAAATCACGGAGAGCAGAGTGCCGAGATTAAAAATCAAAGAGAGCTGAGGGCAGAGAGCAAAAATAACAGAGAACAGACTAGGGAGAGTAAATATCACAGAGATCAGAGTTCAGAGAGTAAACATCACAGAGAACAGAGTGCAGAGAGTAAAAATCACACAGACCTGAGGGCAGAGAGTAAAGATCACAGAGAGCAGAGTGCAGAGAGTAAAACTCTCAGAGATCATAGTGCGGAGACCAAACATCACAGAGAACAGAGTGGAGAGAGTAAAACTCACACAGACCTGAGGGCAGAGAGTAAAGATCACAGAGGGCAGAGGGCAGAGAGTGAAACTCTCAGAGATCATTGTGCGGAGACCAAACATCACAGAGAACAGAGTGCGGAGAGCAAAAATCACAGAGAACAGAGTGAACAGAGTAATAAACACAGAGAACATAGTGCAGAGAATAAAAATCACAGGGAGCAGAGTACAGAGAGTAAAAATCACAGAGTGCCGAGTGCAGAGAGTGAAAATCACAGACAGCTGAGTGCAGAGTGTAATAATCAGAGAAAGCAGAGTGCGGAGATTAAAAATCAGTGAGAGCAGAGTGCGGAGATGAAAAATCAGAGAGAGCAGAGTGCGGAAAATAAAGATAACAGAGATCAGAGTGCAGAGAGTAAAAATGACAGGGAACAGAGTGCAGACTGTAAAAATCAAAGAGAACAGAGTGCGGAGAGTAAAAATCGCAGAGAGCATAGTGCAGTGATTAAAAATCACAGAGAGCAGGGTGCGGAGAATAAAAATGACAGAGAACAGAGAGCAGACTGTAAAAATCACAGAGAACACAGTGCGGAGAGAAAAAAATCACAGAGTACCGAGTGCAGAGAGTAAAAATCACAGAGGGCAGAGTGCGGAGAGTAAAAGTTACAGAGATCAGAGTGCAGAAAGTAAATATCACAGAGAACAGAGTGCAGAGAGTAAAAATCTCAGAGGGCAGAGTGCGGAGAGTGAAAATCACAGAGATCAGAGTGCAGAGAGGAAAAGTCTCAGAGATCAGAGTGCAGAGAGTAAAAATCACAGAAATCAGAGTGCAGAGAGTAAAAATCACAGAGAACAGAGTGCAGACTGTAAAAATCACCGAGAACAGAGTGCAGAGCGTAACCATCACAGAGAACAGTGTGCGGACAGTAAAAATCACAGAGAGCAGAGTGAAGAGAGTAAAAATCACAGAAAGCAGAGTGAAGAGAGTAAAAATCACAGAGAACAGAGTACAGAGAGTAAAAATGACAGAGTGCCGAGTGCAGAGAGTAAAAATCACAGAGAGCATAGTGCAGAGATTAAAAATCACAGAGAGCAGGGTGCAGAGAGTAAAAATCACGGAGAGCAGAGTGCCGAGATTAAAACTCAAAGAGAGCTGAGGGCAGAGAGCAAAAATAACAGAGAACAGACTAGGGAGAGAAAACATCACAGAGATCAGAGTTCAGAGAGTAAACATCACAGAGAACAGAGTGCAGAGAGTAAAAATCACACAGACCTGAGGGCAGAGAGTAGAGATCACAGAGAGCAGAGTGCAGAGAGTAAAAATCACACAGACCTGAGGGCAGAGAGTAAAGATCACAGAGGGCAGAGGGCAGAGAGTAAACCTCTCAGAGATCATTGTGCGGAGACCAAACATCACAGAGAACAGAGTGCGGAGAGCAAAAATCACAGAGAACAGAGTGAACAGAGTAATAAACACTGAGAACATAGTGCAGAGAATAAAAATCACAGGGAGCAGAGTACAGAGAGTAAAAATCACAGAGTGCCGAGTGCAGAGAGTGAAAATCACAGACAGCTGAGTGCAGAGTGTAACCATCACAGAGAACAGTGTGCGGACAGTAAATATCACAGAGAACAGAGTGCAGAGAGTAAAAATCTCAGAGGGCAGAGTGCGGAGAGTGAAAATCACAGAGATCAGTGCAGAGAGTAAAAATCACAGAGATCAGAGTGCAACGATTAAAAATCAGAGAGAGCAGAGTGCGGAGAATAAAAATCACAGAGAACAGAGTGCAGAGATTAAAAATCTCAGAGGGCAGAGTGCGGAGAGTGAAAATCACAGAGATCAGAGTGCAGAGAGGAAAAGTCTCAGAGATCAGAGTGCAGAGAGTAAAAATCACAGAAATCAGAGTGCAGAGAGTAAAAATCACAGAGAACAGAGTGCAGACTGTAAAAATCACCGAGAACAGAGTGCAGAGCGTAACCATCACAGAGAACAGTGTGCGGACAGTAAAAATCACAGAGAGTAGAGTGAAGAGAGTAAAAATCACAGAGAGCAGAGTACAGAGAGTAAAAATGACAGAGTGCCGAGTGCAGAGAGTAAAAATCACAGAGAGCATAGTGCAGAGATTAAAAATCACAGAGAGCAGGGTGCAGAGAGTAAAAATCACGGAGAGCAGAGTGCCGAGATTAAAAATCAAAGAGAGCTGAGGGCAGAGAGCAAAAATAACAGAGAACAGACTAGGGAGAGTAAATATCACAGAAATCAGAGTTCAGAGAGTAAACATCACAGAGAACAGAGTGCAGAGAGTAAAAATCACACAGACCTGAGGGCAGAGAGTAAAGATCACAGAGAGCAGAGTGCAGAGAGTAAAACTCTCAGAGATCATAGTGCGGAGACCAAACATCACAGAGAACAGAGTGGAGAGAGTAAAACTCACACAGACCTGAGGGCAGAGAGTAAAGATCACAGAGGGCAGAGGGCAGAGAGTGAAACTCTCAGAGATCATTGTGCGGAGACCAAACATCACAGAGAACAGAGTGCGGAGAGCAAAAATCACAGAGAACAGAGTGAACAGAGTAATAAACACAGAGAACATAGTGCAGAGAATAAAAATCACAGGGAGCAGAGTACAGAGAGTAAAAATCACAGAGTGCCGAGTGCAGAGAGTGAAAATCACAGACAGCTGAGTGCAGAGTGTAATAATCAGAGAAAGCAGAGTGCGGAGATTAAAAATCAGTGAGAGCAGAGTGCGGAGATGAAAAATCAGAGGGAGCAGAGTGCGGAAAATAAAGATAACAGAGATCAGAGTGCAGAGAGTAAAAATGACAGGGAACAGAGTGCAGACTGTAAAAATCAAAGAGAACAGAGTGCGGAGAGTAAAAATCGCAGAGAGCATAGTGCAGTGATTAAAAATCACAGAGAGCAGGGTGCAGAGAATAAAAATGACAGAGAACAGAGAGCAGACTGTAAAAATCACAGAGAACACAGTCCGGAGAGAAAAAAATCACAGAGTACCGAGTGCAGAGAGTAAAAATCACAGAGGGCAGAGTGCGGAGAGTAAAAGTTACAGAGATCAGAGTGCAGAAAGTAAATATCACAGAGAACAGAGTGCAGAGAGTAAAAATCTCAGAGGGCAGAGTGCGGAGAGTGAAAATCACAGAGATCAGAGTGCAGAGAGGAAAAGTCTCAGAGATCAGAGTGCAGAGAGTAAAAATCACAGAGATCAGAGTGCAAAGATTAAAAATCCATGAGAGCAGAGTGCGGAGAATAAAAATCACAGAGAACAGAGTGCAGAGAGTAAAAATCTCAGAGGGCAGAGTGCGGAGAGTGAAAATCACAGAGATCAGAGTGCAGAGAGGAAAAGTCTCAGAGATCAGAGTGCAGAGAGTAAAAATCACAGAAATCAGAGTGCAGAGAGTAAAAATCACAGAGAACAGACGGCAGACTGTAAAAATCACCGAGAACAGAGTGCAGAGCGTAACCATCACAGAGAACAGTGTGCGGACAGTAAAAATCACAGAGAGCAGAGTGAAGAGAGTAAAAATCACAGAGAGCAGAGTGAAGAGAGTAAAAATCACAGAGAACAGAGTACAGAGAGTAAAAATGACAGAGTGCCGAGTGCAGAGAGTAAAAATCACAGAGAGCATAGTGCAGAGATTAAAAATCACAGAGAGCAGGGTGCAGAGAGTAAAAATCACGGAGAGCAGAGTGCCGAGATTAAAAATCAAAGAGAGCTGAGGGCAGAGAGCAAAAATAACAGAGAACAGACTAGGGAGAGAAAACATCACAGAGATCAGAGTTCAGAGAGTAAACATCACAGAGAACAGAGTGCAGAGAGTAAAAATCACACAGACCTGAGGGCAGAGAGTAAAGATCACAGAGAGGAGAGTGCAGAGAGTAAAAATCACACAGACCTGAGGGCAGAGAGTAAAGATCACAGAGGGCAGAGGGCAGAGAGTAAACCTCTCAGAGATCATAGTGCGGAGAGCAAACATCACGGAGAACAGAGTGCAGAGAGTAAAAATCACAGAGAGCATAGTGCAGTGATTAAAAATCACAGAGAGCAGGGTGCGGAGAGTAAAAATGACAGAGAACAGAGAGCAGACTGTAAAAATCACAGAGAATACAGTGCGGATAGAAAAAAATACAGAGTACCGAGAGCAGAGAGTAAAAATCACAGACAGCTGAGTGCAGAGAGTAAAAATCACAGAGAGCAGAGTGCGGAGATTAAAAATCAGGGAGTCAGAGTGCGGAGAATAAAAATCACAGAGAACAGAGTGTAGAGAGTAGAGATCACAGAGAGCAGAGTGCAGAGAGTAAAAATGTCAGAGGGCAGAGTGAAGAGAGTGAATATCACAGAGAGCAGAGCACAGAGAGTTAAAATCACAGAGTGCCGAGTGCAGAGAGTAAAAATCACAGACTGCTGAGTGCAGAGAGTAAAAATCACAGAGTGCCGAGTGCTGAGAGTAATTATCACAGAAAGCTGAGTGCAGAGAGTAAGAAGCACAGAGAGCAGAGTGAGGAGATTAAAAATCAGAGAGAGCAGAGTGCGGAGAATAAAAATCACAGAGAACAGAGTCCAGAGAGTAGGAATCACAGAGAGCAGAGTGCAGAGAGTAAAGATCTCAGAGGGCAGAGTGCGGAGAGTAAAAATCTCAAAGAATGGAGTGCTGATAATAAAACTCACAGAGAGCAGAGGCCAGAGAATAAAAATCACAGAGATCGGAGTGCGGAGAGTAAAAATTGCAGAGATCAGAGTGCAGAGAGTAAAAATCACAGAGTGCAGAGTGCAGAGAGTAATAATTAGAGAGAGCACAGTGCGGAGAGTAAAAATCACAGAGAACACAGTGCAGAGAGAAAAAATCACAGAGCGCAGAATGCAGAGAGTGAAAATCACAGAAATTAGAGTGCAGAGTGTAAAAATCACAGAGCGCAGAGTGCAGAGAGTAAAAATGACAGAAAACAGAGTGCAGAGTGCAAAAACCTCAGAGAATAGAGTGCGGAGAGCAAAAATCACAGACAGCAGAGTGCACAGAGTAAAAATCACAGAGAGCAGAGTGCGGAGATTAAAAATCAGAGAGAGCAGAGTGCGAAGATTAAAAATCAAAGAGAGCTCAGGGCAGAGAGTAAAAATAACAGAGAACAGTCTAGGGAGAGTAAATATCACAGAGATCAGAGTTCAGAGAGTAAATATCACAGAGAGCAGAGTACAGAGAGTGAAATTCACAGAGTCCCGAGTGTAGAGAGTAAAAATCACAGAGAGCAGAGTGAGGAGATTAAAAATTAGAGAGAGCACAGTGCGGAGAGTAAAAATCACAGAGAACAGAGTGCAGAGAGTAAAAATCACAGAGCGCAGAATGCAGAGAGTGAAAATCACAGAAATTAGAGTGCAGAGAGTAAAAATCACAGAGAACAGACTGGGGAGAGTAAAGATCACAGAAAACAGTGTACACAGAGTAAATATCACAGAGATCAGAGAGCAGAGAGTAAAAATCACAGAGAACAGATTGCGGAGAGCAAAAATCACAGAGAACAGAGTGGAGAGAGTAAAAATCACAGAGAACAGAGTGCGGAGAGTAAAAACCACAGAGAGCAGAACTGGCAGAGTAAAAATCACAGATAGCGGAGTGCGGAGTGTAAAAATCACAGAGAGAAGTGTGCAGGGAATAAAAATCACAGACAGCAGAGTGCAGAGAATAAAAATCCCAGAGATCAGAGTGCAGAGAGTAAGAATCTCTGAGAGCTGAGTGCAGAGGTTAAGCATCACAGAGAACAGAGGGCAGAGGGTAAAGCTCACAGAGATCAGAGTCCGGAGAGCAAACATCACAGAGAGCAGAGTGTGGAGATGAAAAATCAGAGAGAGCAGAGTGCGGAAAATAAAGATAACAGAGATCAGAGTGCAGAGGGTAAAAATGACAGGGAACAGAGTGCAGACTGTAAAAATCAAAGAGAACAGAGTGCGGAGAGTACAAATCGCAGAGAGCATAGTGCAGTGATTAAAAATCACAGAGAGCAGGGTGCGAAGAATAAAAATGACAGAGAACAGAGAGCAGACTGTAAAAATCACAGAGAACACAGTGCGGAGAGAAAAAAATCACAGAGTACCGAGTGCAGAGAGTAAAAATCACAGAGGGCAGAGTGCGGAGAGTAAAAGTTACAGAGATCAGAGTGAAGAAAGTAAATATCACAGAGAACAGAGTGCAGAGAGTATAAATCTCAGAGGGCAGAGTGCGGAGAGTGAAAATCACAGAGATCAGAGTGCAGAGAGTAAAAATCACAGAGATCAGAGTGCAAAGATTAAAAATCAGAGAGAGCAGAGTGCGGAGAATAAAAATCACAGAGAACAGAGTGCAGAGAGTAAAAATCTCAGAGGGCAGAGTGCGGAGAGTGAAAATCACAGAGATCAGAGTGCAGGGAGTAAAAATCACAGAGAACAGACTGGGGAGAGTAAAAATCACAGAAAACAGTGTACACAGAGTAAATATCACAGAGATCAGAGAGCAGAGAGTAAAAATCACAGAGAACAGAGTGCGGAGAGCAAAAATCACAGAGAACAGAGTGCGGAGAGCAAAAATCACAGAGAACATAGTGCAGAGAGTAAAAATCACAGAGAACAGAGTGCGGAGAGTAAAAACCACAGAGAGCAGAACTGGCAGAGTAAAAATCACAGATAGCGGTGTGCGGAGTGTAAAAATAACAGAGAGAAGTGTGCAGGGAATAAAAATCACAGACAGCAGAGGGAAGAGAATAAAAATCACACGGATCAGAGTGCGGAAAGTCTCAAATCACAGAGAACGGATTGCAGAGAATAAAAATCCCAGAGATCAGAGTGCAGAGAGTAAGAATCTCTGAGAGCTGAGTGCAGAGGGTAAGCATCACAGAGAACAGAGTGCAGAGAGTAAAAATTACAGAGACCTGAGGGCAGAGAGTAAAAATCACAGAGAGCAGAGTGCGGAGAGTAAAAATCACAGAGAGCTGAGTGCAGAGATTAAAAATCAGAGAGAGCAGAGTGCGGAGAATAAAAATCACAGAGAACAGAGTGCACAGAGTAGAAATCACAGAGAGCAGAGTACAGAGAGTAAAAATCACAGAGTGCCGACTGCAGAGAGTAAAAATCACAGACTGCTGAGTGCAGAGTGTAAAAATCACAGACAGCAGAGTGCAGAGATTTAAAATCAGAGAGAGCAGAGTGCGGAGAATAAAAATCACAGAGAACAGAGTACGGACAGTAGAAATCACAAAGAGCAGAGTGCAGAGAGTAAAAATCACAGAGAGCAGAGTGAGGAGATTAAACATTAGAGAGAGCACAGTGCGAAGAGTAAAAATCACTGAGATCTGAGTGCAGAGAGTGAAAATCACAGAGACCAGAGTGCGGAGAGTAAAAGTTACAGAGATCAGAGTGCAGAAAGTAAATATCACAGAGAGCAGAGTGAAGAGAGTAAAAATCACAGAAAGCAGAGTACAGAGAGTAGAAATCACACAGTGCCGAGTGCAGACAGTAAAAATCACAGAGTGCAGAGATTAAAAATCAGAGAGAGCAGAGTGCGGAGAATAAAAATCACAGAGAACAGAGTGCAGAGAGTAGAAATCACAGAGAGCAGAGTGCAGAGAGTAAAAATCTCAGAGGACAGAGTGCGGAGAGTGAAAGTCACAGAGATCAGAGTGCAGAGAGGAAAAGTCTCAGGGATCAGAGTGCAGAGAGTAAAAATCACAGAGATCAGAGTGCAGAGATTAAAAATCAGAGAGAGCAGAGTGCGGAGAATAAAAATCACAGAGAACAGAGTGCAGAGAGTAGAAATCACAGAGAGCAGAGTGCAGAGAGTAAAAATCTCAGAGGGCAGAGTGCGGAGAGTGAAAATCACAGAGATCAGAGTGCAGAGAGGAAATGTCTCAGAGATCACAGTGCAGAGAGTAAAAATATCACAGAGATCAGAGTGCAGAGAGTAAAAATCACACAGACCTGAGGGCAGAGAGTGAAAATCACAGACAGCTGAGTGCAGAGTGTAATAATCAGAGAAAGCAGAGTGCGGAGATTAAAAATCAGTGAGAGCAGAGTGCGGAGATTGAAAATCACAGAGAACGGAGTGCAGGGAGTAGAAATCACAGAGACCAGAGTGCGGAGAGTAAAAATCACAGAGATCTGTGTGCAGAGAGTAAAAGTCTCAGAGATCAGAGTGCAGAGAGTAAAAATCACAGCGATCAGAGTGCAGAGAGTAAAAATCACAGAGAACAGAGTGCAGTCTGTAAAAATCACCGAGAACAGAGTGCAGAGAGTAACCATCACAGAGAACAGTGTGCGGAGAGTAAAAATCACACAGAGCTGAGGGCAGAGTGTAAAAATCACAGAGAGAAGAGGGCAGAGGGTAAAACTCACAGAGATCAGAGTCCGGAGTGCAAACATCACAGAGAACAGAGTGCAGAGAATAAAAAATCACAGAGAACAGAGTGCGGAGAGTAAAAACCACAGAGAGCAGAATTGGCAGAGTAAAAATCACAGATAGCGGAGTGCGGAGTGTAAAAATCACAGAGAGAAGTGTGCAGGGAATAAAAATCACAGACAGCAGAGTGAAGAGAATAAAAATCACAGGGATCAGAGTGCGGAAAGTCAAAATCACAGAGAACGGATTGCAGAGAATAAAAATCCCAGAGATCAGAGTGCAGAGAGTAAGAATCTCTGAGAGCTGAGTGCTGAGAGTAGGCATCACAGAGAACAGAGTGCAGAGAGTAAAAATCACTCAGACCTGAGGGCAGAGAGTAAAGATCACAGAGAGCAGAGTGAAGAGAGTAAAAATCACCGAGAACAGAGTGCACAGAGTAGAAATCAGAGAGAGCAGAGTACAGAGAGTAAAAATCACAGACAGCAGAGTGCAGAGATTTAAAATCAGAGAGAGCAGAGTGCGGAGAATAAAAATCACAGAGAACAAAGTGCGGACAGTAGAAATCACAGAAAGCAGAGTGCAGAGAGTAAAAATCACAGAGAGCAGAGTGAGGAGATTAAACATTAGAGAGAGCACAGTGCGGAGAGTAAAAATCACAGAGATCTGAGTGCAGAGAGTAAAAATCACAGAGATCAGAGTGCGGAGAGTAAAGTTACAGAGATCAGTGTGCAGAAGGTAAATATCACAGAGAGCAGAGTGAAGAGAGTAAAAATGACAGAAAGCAGAGTACAGAGAGTAAAAATCACAGAGTGCCGAGTGAAGAGAGTAAAAATCACAGAGAGCTGAGTGCAGAGATTAAAAATCAAAGAGAGCAGAGTGCGGAGAGTAAAAATCATAGAGAACGGAGTGCAGAGCGTAAACATCACAGAGAACAGTGTGCGGAGAGTAAAAATCACAGAGAGGAGAGTGAAGAGAGTAAAAATCACCGAGAACAGAGTGCAGAGCGTAACCATCACAGAGAACAGTGTGCGGAGAGTAAAAATCACAGAGAGCAGAGTGAAGAGAGTAAAAATCACAGAGAGCAGAGTACAGAGAGTAAAAATCACAGAGATCAGAGTGCGGAGAGTAAAAGTTACAGAGATCACAGTGCAGAAAGTAAATATCAAAGAGAGCAGAGTGAAGAGAGTAAAAATCACAGAAAGCAGAGTACAGAGAGTAAAAATCACAGAGTGCCGAGTGCAGAGAGTAAAAATCACAGAGAGCTGAGTGCAGAGACTAAAAATCAAAGAGAGCAGCGTGCGGAGAGTAAAAATCATAGAGAACGGAGTGCAGAGAGTAGAAATCACAGAAAGCAGAGTGCAGAGAGTAAAAATCTCAGAGGGCAGAGTGCGGAGAGTGAAAATCACAGAGATCAGAGTGCAGAGAGGAAAAGTCTCAGAGATCAGAGTGCAGAGAGTAAAAATAACAGAGAACAGAGTGCAGAGCGTAAACATCACAGAGAACAGTGTGCAGAGAGTAAAAATCACAGAGAGCAGAGTGAAGAGAGTAAAAATCACCGAGAACAGAGTGCAGAGCGTAACCATCACAGAGAACAGTGTGCGGAGAGTAAAAATCACAGAGAGCAGAGTGAAGAGAGTAAAAATCACAGAGAGCAGAGTACAGAGAGTAAAAATCACAGAGTGCCGAGTGCACAGAGTAAAAATCACAGAGAGCAGAGTGCGGAGATTAAAAATCAAAGAGAGCTGAGGGCAGAGAGTAAAAATAACAGAGAACAGACTAGGGAGAGTAAATATCACAGAGATCAGAGTTCAGAGAGTAAACATCACAGAGTACAGAGTTCAGAGAGTAAAAATCACACAGACCTGAGGGCAGAGAGTAAAGATCACAGAGAGCAGAGTGCAGAGAGTCAAACTACCAGAGATCATAGTGCGGAGACCAAACATCACAGAGAACAGAGTGCAGAGAGTAAAAATCACGCAGACCTGAGGGCAGAGAGTAAAGATCACAGAGAGCAGAGGGCAGAGAGTAAAACTCTCAGAGATCATAGTGCGGAGACCAAACATCACAGAGAACAGAGTGCGGAGAGCAAAAATCACAGAGAACAGAGTGAACAGAGTAATAAACACAGAGAACATAGTGCAGAGAATAAAAATCACAGAGAGCAGAGTACAGAGAGTAAAAATCACAGAGTGCCGAGTGCAGAGAGTGAAATCACAGACAGCTGAGTGCAGAGTGTAATAATCAGAGAAAGCAGAGTGCGGAGATTAAAAATCAGTGAGAGCAGAGTGCGGAGATTAAAAATCAGAGAGAGCAGAGAGCGGAGAATAAAAATCACAGAGAACGGAGTGCAGAGAGTAGAAATCACAGAGAGAAGAGTACAGAGAGTAAAAATCACAGAGACCAGAGTGCGGAGAGTAAAAATCACAGAGATCTGCGTGCAGAGAGTAAAAGTCTCAGAGATCAGAGTGCAGAGAGTAAAAATCACAGAGATCAGAGTGCAGGGAGTAAAAATCACAGAGAACAGAGTGCGGAGAGTAAAAATCAAAGAGATCAGAGTGAGGAGATTAAAAATTTGAGAGAGCACAGTGCGGAGAGAAAAAATCACAGAGAACAGAGTGCAGAGAGTAAAAATCACAGAGCGCAGAATGCAGAGAGTGAAAATCACAGAAATTAGAGTGCAGAGAGTAAAAATCACAAAGAACAGACTGGGGAGAGTAAAAATCACAGAAAACAGTGTACACAGAGTAAATATCACAGAGATCAGAGAGCAGAGAGTAAAATCACAGAGAACAGAGTGCGGAGAGCAAAAATCACAGAGAACAGAATGCGGAGAGCAAAAATCACAGCGAACAGAGTGCAGAGAGTAAAAATCACACAGACCTGAGGGCAGAGAGTAAAGATCACAGAGACAGAGTGCAGAGAGTAAGACTCTCAGAGATTCATAGTGCAGGAGAGCAAACATCACAGAGAACAGAGTGCAGAGAGTAAAAATCACAGAGTGCCGAGTGCAGAGAGTAAAAATCACAGACAGCTGAGTGCAGAGTGTAAAAATCACAGACAGCAGAGTGCGGAGACTTAAAATCGAGAGAGCAGAGTGCGGAGAATAAAAATCACAGAGAACAGAGTGCGGACAGTAGAAATCACAGAGAGCAGAGTGCAGAGAGTAAAAATATCAGAGAGCACAGTGCAGAGAATAAAAATCACACAGAGCAGAGTCTGGAGAGTAAAAATCACAGAGTGCCGAGTGCGGAGAGTAAAATCACAGAGATCAGAGTGCGGAGAGTAAAAATCACAGAGATCAGAGTGCGGAGAGTAAAGTTACAGAGATCAGAGTGCAGAAAGTAAATATCACAGAGAGCCCAGTGAAGAGAGTAAAAATCACAGAAAGCAGAGTACAGTGAGTAAAAATCACAGAGAGCAGAGTGAGGAGATGAAACATTAGAGAGAGCACAGTGCGGAGAGTAAAAATCACAGAGAACAGAGTGAACAGGGTAATAAACACAGAGAACATAGTGCAGAGAATAAAAATCACAGAGAGCAGAGTACAGAGAGTAAAAATCACAGAGTGCCGAGTGCAGAGAGTGAAAATCACAGACAGCTGAGTGCAGAGTGTAATAATCAGAAAAAGCAGAGTGCGGAGATTAAAAATCAGAGAGAGCAGAGAGCGGAGAATAAAAATCACAGAGAACGGAGTGCAGAGAGTAGAAATCACAGAGAGCAGAGTACAGAGAGTAAAAATCACAGAGACCAGAGTGCGGAGAGTAAAAATCACAGAGATCTGTGTGCAGAGAGTAAAAGTCTCAGTGATCAGAGTGCAGAGAGTAAAAATCACAGAGATCAGAGTGCAGGAGTAAAATCACAGAGAACAGAGTGCAGTCTGTAAAAATCACCGAGACAGAGTGCAGAGAGTACCCATCACAGAGAACACTGTGTGGAGAGTAAAAATCACACAGAGCTGAGGGCAGAGTGTAAAAATTACAGAGAGCAGAGGGCAGAGGGTAAAACTCACAGAGATCAGAGTCCGGAGAGCAAACATCACAGAGAACAGAGTGCAGAGAATAAAAATCACAGACCGCAGAGTGCAGAGAGCGAAAATCACAGAAATTAGAGTGCAGAGAGTAAAAATCACAGAGAACGGAGTGCAGAGAGTAGAAGTCACAGAGTGCAGAGTACGGAGAGTACAAATCACAGAGACCAGAGTGCGGAGAGTAAAAATCACAGAGATCTGTGTGCAGAGAGTAAAAGTCTCAGAGATCAGAGTGCGGAGAGTAAAAATCGCAGAGAGCATAGTGCAGTGATTAAAAGTCACAGAGAGCAGGGTGCGGAGAGTAAAAATGACAGAGAACAGAGAGCAGACAGTGAAAATCACAGAGAACACAGTGCGGAGAGAAAAAAATATCACAGAGTACCGAGTGCAGAGAGTAAAAATCACAGACAGCTGAGTGCAGAGATTTAAAATCAGAGAGAGCAGAGTGCGGAGAATAAAAATCACAGAGAACAGAGTGCGGACAGTAGAAATCACAGAGAGCAGAGTACAGAGAGTAAAAATTAGTGAGTGTCGAGTGCAGAGAGTAAAAATCACAGAGAGCAGACTGTGGTGATTAAAATTCAGAGAGAGCAGAGTGCGGAGAATAAAAATCACAGACACAGAGTGCACAGAGTGGAAATCACAGAGAGCAGAGTACAGAGAGTAAAAATCACAGAGTGCCGGGTGCAGAGAGTAAAAATCACAGACTGCTGAGTGCAGAGGTGTAAAAATCCCAGACAGCAGAGTGCAGAGATTTAAAATCAGAGAGAGCAGAGTGCGGAGAATAAAAATCACAGAGAACAGAGTGCGGACAGTAGAAATCACAGAGAGCAGAGTGCAGAGAGTAAAAATCACAGAGAGCAGAGTGAGGAGATTAAACATTAGAGAGAGCACAGTGCGGAGAGTAAAAATCACAGAGATCTGAGTGCAGAGAGTAAAAATCACAGAGAGCAGAGTGCGGAGAGTAAAAATCATAGAGAACGGAGTGCAGAGAGTAGAAATCACAGAAAGTAGATTGCAGAGAGTAAAAATCTCAGAGGCCAGAGTGCGGAGAGTGAAAATCACAGAGATCAGAGTGCAGAGAGGAAAAGTCTCAGAGATCAGAGTGCAGAGAGTAAAAATCACAGAGATCAGAGTGGAGAGAGTAAAAATCACAGAGAACAGAGTGCAGACAGTAAAACTCACCGAGAACAGAGTGCAGAGCGTAACCATCACAGAGAACAGTGTGCGGAGAGTAAAAGTCACACAGAGCAGAGTACAGAGAGTAAAATTCACAGAGTGCCGAGTGCACAGAGTAAAAATCACAGAGAGCAGATTGCGGAGATTAAAAATCAATGAGAGCTGAGGGCAGAGAGTAAAAATAACAGAGAACAGACTAGGGAGAGTAAATATCACAGAGATCAGAGTTCAGAGAGTAAACATCACAGAAAACAGAGTGCAGAGCGTAACAATCACACGGACCTGAGGGCAGAGAGTAAAGATCACAGAGAGCAGAGGGCAGAGAGTAAAACTCTCAGAGATCATAGTGCGGAGACCAAACATCACAGAGAACAGAGTGCGGAGAGCAAACATCACAGAGAACAGAGTGAACAGAGTAATAAACACAGAGAACATAGTGCAGAGAATAAAAATCACAGAGAGCAGAGTGAAGAGAGTAAAAATCACCGAGAACAGAGTGCAGAGCGTAACCATCACAGAGAACAGTGTGCGGAGAGTAAAAATCACAGAGAGCAGAGTGAAGAGAGTAAAAATCACAGAGAGCAGAGTACAGAGAGTAAAAATCACAGACTGCCGAGTGCACAGAGTAAAAATCACAGAGAGCAGAGTGTGGAGATTAAAAATCAAAGAGAGCTGAGGGCAGAGAGTAAAAATAACAGAGAACAGACTAGGGAGAGTAAATATCACAGAGATCAGAGTCAGAGAGTAAACATCACAGAGAACAGTGTTCAGAGAGTAAAAATCACACAGACCTGAGGGCAGAGAGTAAAGATCACAGAGGGCAGAGTGCAGAGAGTAAAACTACCAGAGATCATAGTGCGGAGACCAAACATCACAGAGAACAGAGTGCAGAGAGTAAAAATCACGCAGACCTGAGGGCAGAGAGTAAAGATCACAGAGAGCAGAGGGCAGAGAGTAAAACTCTCAGAGATCATAGTGCGGAGACCAAACATCACAGAGAACAGAGTGCGGAGAGCAAAAATCACAGAGAACAGAGTGAACAGAGTAATAAACACAGAGGACAGAGTCCAGAGAGTAGAAATCACAGAGAGCAGAGTGCTGAGAGTAAAAAATCTCAGAGGACAGAGTGCGGAGAGTAAAAGTCACTAAGAATGGAGTGCTGATAATAAAACTCACAGAGAGCAGAGGGCAGAGAATAAAAATCACAGAGATCAGAGTGCGGAGAGTAAAAATTACAGAGATCAGAGTGCAGATCGTAAAAATCACAGAGATCAGATTGCAGAGAGTAAAAATAACAGAGATCTGTGTGCAGAGAGTAAAAAAAAACACAGAGAGCAGAGTGCAGAGTGTAAAAAGTCACAGAGATCGGTGTGCAGAGAGTAAAAATGGCAGAGAACAGAGTGCGGAGATTAAAAATCACAGATTGCCGAGTGCATAGAGTAAAAATCACAGAGAGCATAGTGCAGAGATTAAAAATCATAGAGAGCAGGGTGCGGAGAGTAAAAATCACAGACAGCTGAGTACAGCGAGGTAAAAATCACGGAGAACAGAGTGCGGAGATTAAAAATCAAAGAGAGCTGAGGGCAGAGAGTAAAAATAACAGAGAACAGACTAGGGAGAGTAAATATCACCGAAATCAGAGTGCAGAGAGTAAATATCACAGAGAGCAGAGTGCAGAGAGTAAAAGCCACAGGCAGCTGAGTGCAGAGAGTAAAAATCACAGAGAGCAGAGTGCGGAGATGAAAAATCACAGAGAACAGAGTGCAGAGAGTAGAAATCACAGAGAGCAGAGTGCAGAGAGTAAAAATTAGAGAGAGCACAGTGCGGAGAGTAAAAATCACAGAGAATACAGTGCAGAGAGAAAAAATCACAAGAGCGCAGAATGCAGAGAGTGAAAATCACAGAAATTAGAGTGCAGAGTGTAAAAATCACAGAGCGCAGGATGCAGAGAGTAAAAATGACGGAAAACAGAGTGCAGAGTGTAAAAATCTCAGAGAATAGAGTGCGGAGAGTAAAAATCACAGACAGCAGAGTGCGGTGAGTAAAGATCACAGAGAGCAGAGTACAGAGAGTAAAATTCACAGAGTCCCGACTGCAGAGAGTAAAAATCACATAGAGCAGAGTGAGGAGATTAAAAATTTGAGAGAGCACAGTGCGGAGAGAAAAAATCACAGAGAACAGAGTGCAGAGAGTAAAAATCACAGAGCGCAGAATGCAGAGAGTGAAAATCACAGAAATTAGAGTGCAGAGAGTAAAATCACAGAGAACAGACTGGGAGAGTAAAAATCACTGAAAACAGTGTACACAGAGTAAATATCACAGAGATCAGAGAGCAGAGAGTAAAAATCACAGAGAACAGAGTGCGGAGAGCAAAAATCACAGAGAACAGAATGCGGAGAGCAAAAATCACAGCGAACAGAGTGCAGAGAGTAAAAATCACACAGACCTAGGGCAGAGAGTAAAGATCACAGAGAACAGAGTGCAGAGAGTAAGACTCTCAGATATCATAGTGCGGAGAGCAAACATCACAGAGAACAGAGTGCAGAGAGTAAAAATCACTGAGTGCCGAGTGCAGAGAGTAAAAATCACAGGACAGCTGAGTGCAGATTGTAAAAATCACAGACAGCAGAGTGCGGAGACTTAAAATCGAGAGAGCAGAGTGCAGAGAGTAAGAATCTCTGAGAGCTGAGTGCAGAGAGTAAGCATCACAGAGAAAAGAGTGCAGAGAGTAAAAATCACACAGACCTGAGGGCAGAGAGTAAAGATCACAGAGAGCAGAGGGCAGAGAGTAAGACTCGCAGAGATCATAGTGTGGAGAGCAAACATCACAGGGAACAGAGTGCAGAGAGTAAAAATCACAGACAGCTGAGTGCAGAGAGTAAAAATCACAGAGAGCAGAGTGCGGAGATGAAAAATCAGAGAGAGCACAATGCGGAGAATAAAAATAACAGAGATCAGAGTGCAGAGAGTAAAAATGACAGGGAACAGAGGGCAGACTGTAAAAATCAAAGCGAACAGAGTGCGGAGAGTAAAAATCGCAGAGAGCAGAGTACAGAGAGTAAAAATCATAGAGTGTCGAGTGCAGAGAGTAAAAATCACAGCCAGCTGAGTGCAGAGAGTAAAAATCACAGAGAGCAGAGTGCGGAGATTAAAAATCAGAGAGAGCAGAGTGCGGAGAATAAAAATCACAGAGAACAGAGTGCACAGAGTAGAAATCACAGAGAGCAGAGTGCAGAGAGTAAAAATCTCAGAGGCCAAAGTGAAGAGAGTGAATAACACAGAGAGCAGAGTACAGAGAGTAAAAATCACAGAGTGCCGAGTGCAGAGAGTAAAAATCACAGACTGCTGAGTGCAGAGTGTAAAAATCACAGACAGCAGAGTGCGGAGATTTAAAATCAGAGAGAGCATAGTGCGGAGAATAAAAATCACAGAGAACAGAGTGCGGACGGTAGAAATCACAGAGAGCAGAGTGCAGAGAGTAAAAATATCAGAGAGCACAATGCAGAGATTAAAAATCACAGAAAACAGTGTACACAGAGTAAATATCACAGAGATCAGAGAGCAGAGAGTAAAAACCACAGAGAGCAGATTTGGCAGAGTAAAAGTCACAGAGAACAGAGTGCGGAGCGCAAAAATCACAGAGAACAGAGCGCACAGAGTAATAATCACAGAGAACAGAGTGCAGAGAGTAAAAATCACAGACAGCTGAGTGCAGAGAGTAAAAATCACAGAGAACAGAGTGCGGAGATGAAAAATCAGAGAGAGCAGAGTGCGGAGAATAAAAATAACAGAGATCAGAGTGCAGAGAGTAAAAATGACAGGGAACAGAGTGCAGACTGTAAAAATCAAAGAGAACAGAGTGTGGAGAGTAAAACTCGCAGAGAGCAGAGTACAGAGAGTAAAAATCATAGAGTGTCGAGTGCAGAGAGTAAAAATCACAGACCGCTGAGTGCAGAGATTTAAAATCAGAGAGAGCAGAGTGCGGAGAATAAAAATCACAGAGAACAGAGTGCGGACAGTAGAAATCACAGAGAGCAGAGTGCAGAGAGTAAAAATATCAGAGAGCACAGTGCAGAGATTAAAAATCACAGAGAGCAGAGTTCGGAGAGTAAAAATCACAGAGATCTGAGTGCAGAGAGTAAAAATCACAGAGATCAGAGTGCGGAGAGTAGAAGTTACAGAGATCAGAGTGCAGAAAGTAAATATCACAGAGAGCAGAGTGAAGAGAGTAAAATTCACAGAAAGCAGAGTACAGAGAGTAAAAATCACAGAGTGCCGAGTGCAGAGAGTAAAAATCTCAGAGGGCAGAGTGCGGAGAGTGAAAATCACAGAGATCAGAGTGCAGAGAAGAAAAGTCTCAGAGATCAGAGTGCAGAGTGTAAAAATCACAGAGATCAGAGTGCAGAGATTGAAAATCAGAGAGAGCAGAGTGCGGAGAATAAAAATCACAGAGAACAGAGTGCAGAGAGTAGACATCACAGAGATCAGAGTGCAGAGAGTAAAAATCACAGAGAACATCGTGCAGACTGTAAAAATCACCGAGAGCAGAGTGCAGAGCGTAACCATCACAGAGAACAGTGTGCGGAGAGTAAAAATCACAGAGAGCAGAGTGAAGAGATTAAAAATCACAGAGAGCAGAGTACAGAGAGTAAAAATCACAGAGTGCCGAGTGCAGAGAGTAAAAATCACAGAGATCAGAGTGCGGAGAGTAAAAATCACAGACAGCAGAGTGCGGTGAGTAAAGATCACAGAGAGCAGAGTACAGAGAGTAAAATTCACAGAGTCCCGAGTGCAGAGAGTAAAAATCACATAGAGCAGAGTGAGGAGATTAAAAATTTGAGAGAGCACAGTGCGGAGAGAAAAAATCACAGAGAACAGAGTGCAGAGAGTAAAAATCACAGAGTGCAGAATGCAGAGAGTGAAAATCACAGAAATTAGAGTGCAGAGAGTAAAAATCACAGAGAACAGACTGGGGAGAGTAAAAATCACAGAAAACAGTGTACACAGAGTAAATATCACAGAGATCAGAGAGCAGAGAGTAAAAATCACAGAGAACAGAGTGCGGAGAGCAAAAATCACAGAGAACAGAATGCGGAGAGCAAAAATCACAGCGAACAGAGTGCAGAGAGTAAAAATCACACAGACCTGAGGGCAGAGAGTAAAGATCACAGAGAACAGAGTGCAGAGAGTAAGACTCTCAGAGATCATAGTGCGGAGAGCAAACATCACAGAGAACAGAGTGCAGAGAGTAAAAATCACAGAGTGCCGAGTGCAGAGAGTAAAAATAACAAACAGCTGAGTGCAGATTGTAAAAATCACAGACAGCAGAGTGCGGAGACTTAAAATCGAGAGAGCAGAGTGCAGAGAGTAAGAATCTCTGAGAACTGAGTGCAGAGAGTAAGCATCACAGAGAAAAGAGTGCAGAGAGTAAAAATCACACAGACCTGAGGGCAGAGAGTAAAGATCACAGAGAGCAGAGGGCAGAGAGTAAGACTCGCAGAGATCATAGTGTGGAGAGCAAACATCACAGGGAACAGAGTGCAGAGATTAAAAATCACAGACAGCTGAGTGCAGAGAGTAAAAATCACAGAGAGCAGAGTGCGGAGATGAAAAATCAGAGAGAGCACAGTGCGGAGAATAAAAATAACAGAGATCAGAGTGCAGAGAGTAAAAATGACAGGGAACAGAGGGCAGACTGTAAAAATCAAAGCGAACAGAGTGCGGAGAGTAAAAATCGCAGAGAGCAGAGTACAGAGAGTAAAAATCATAGAGTGCCGAGTGCAGAGAGTAAAAATCACAGAGAGCAGAGTGCGGAGATTAAAAATCAGAGAGAGCAGAGTGCGGAGATTAAAAATCAGAGAGAGCAGAGTGCGGAGAATAAAAATCACAGAGAACAGAGTGCACAGAGTAGAAATCACAGAGAGCAGAGTGCAGAGAGTAAAAATCTCAGAGGCCAGAGTGAAGAGAGTGAATAACACAGAGAGCAGAGTACAGAGAGTAAAAATCACAGAGTGCCGAGTGCAGAGAGTAAAAATCACAGACTGCTGAGTGCAGAGTGTAAAAATCACAGAGCAGAGTGCAGAGATTTAAAATCAGAGAGAGCATAGTGCGGAGAATAAAAATCACAGAGAACAGAGTGCGGACGGTAGAAATCACAGAGAGCAGAGTGCAGAGAGTAAAAATATCAGAGAGCACAGTGCAGAGATTAAAAATCACAGAAAACAGTGTACACAGAGTAAATATCACAGAGATCAGAGAGCAGAGAGTAAAAACCACAGAGAGCAGATTTGGCAGAGTAAAAGTCACAGAGAACAGAGTGCGGAGCGCAAAAATCACAGAGAACAGAGTGCACAGAGTAATAATCACAGAGAACAGAGTGCAGAGAGTAAAAATCACAGACAGCTGAGTGCAGAGAGTAAAAATCACAGAGAACAGAGTGTGGAGATGAAAAATCAGAGAGAGCAGAGTGCGGAGAATAAAAATCACAGAGAACAGAGTGCGGACAGTAGAAATCACAGAGAGCAGAGTGCTGAGAGTAAAAATATCAGAGAGCACAGTGCAGAGATTAAAAATCACAGAGAGCAGAGTTCGGAGAGTAAAAATCACAGAGATCTGAGTGCAGAGAGTAAAAATCACAGAGATCAGAGTGCGGAGAGTAGAAGTTACAGAGATCAGAGTGCAGAAAGTAAATATCACAGAGAGCAGAGTGAAGAGAGTAAAATTCACAGAAAGCAGAGTACAGAGAGTAAAAATCACAGAGTGCCGAGTGCAGAGAGTAAAAATCTCAGAGGGCAGAGTGCGGAGAGTGAAAATCACAGAGATCAGAGTGCAGAGAAGAAAAGTCTCAGAGATCAGAGTGCAGAGAGTAAAAATCACAGAGATCAGAGTGCAGAGATTGAAAATCAGAGAGAGCAGAGTGCGGAGAATAAAAATCACAGAGAACAGAGTGCAGAGAGTAGAAATCACAGAGATCAGAGTGCAGAGAGTAAAAATCACAGAGAACATCGTGCAGACTGTAAAAATCACCGAGAGCAGAGTGCAGAGCGTAACCATCACAGAGAACAGTGTGCGGAGAGTAAAAATCACAGAGAGCAGAGTGAAGAGATTAAAAATCACAGAGAGCAGAGTACAGAGAGTAAAAATCACAGAGTGCCGAGTGCAGAGAGTAAAAATCACAGAGATCAGAGTGCGGAGAGTAAAAGTTACAGAGATCAGAGTGCAGAAAGTAAATATCACAGAGAGCAGAGTGAAGAGAGTAAAAATCACAGAAAGCAGGGTACAGTGAGTAAAAATCACAGAGAGCATAGTGAGGAGATGAAACATTAGAGAGAGCACAGTGCGGTGAGTAAAAATCACAGAGAACAGAGTGCAGAGAGTAAAAATCACAGAGCGCAGAATGCAGAGACTGAAAATCACAGAAATTAGAGTGCAGAGAGTAAAAATCACAGAGAACAGACTGGGGAGAGCAAAGATCACAGAAAACAGTGTACACAGTGTAAATATCACAGAGATCAGAGAGCAGAGAGTAAAAACCAGAGAGAGCAGAGTGCGGAGAGTAAAAATCACACAGACCTGAGGGCAGAGAGTAAAGATCACAGAGAGCAGAGGGCAGAGAGTAAAACTCTCAGAGATCATAGTGCGGAGACGAAACATCACAGAGAACAGAGTGCGGAGAGCAAACATCACAGAGAACAGAGTGAACAGAGTAATAAACACAGAGAACATAGTGCAGAGAATAAAAATCACAGAGAGCAGAGTGAAGAGAGTAAAAATCACCGAGAACAGAGTGCAGAGCGTAACCATCACAGAGAACAGTGTGCGGAGAGTAAAAATCACAGAGAGCAGAGTGAAGAGAGTAAAAATCACAGAGAGCAGAGTACAGAGAGTAAAAATCACAGACTGCCGAGTGCACAGAGTAAAAATCACAGAGAGCAGAGTGTGGAGATTAAAAACCAAAGAGAGCTGAGGGCAGAGAGTAAAAATAACAGAGAACAGACTAGGGAGAGTAAATATCACAGAGATCAGAGTTCAGCGAGTAAACATCACAGAGAACAGTGTTCAGAGAGTAAAAATCACACAGACCTGAGGGCAGAGAGTAAAGATCACAGAGAGCAGAGTGCAGAGAGTAAAACTACCAGAGATCATAGTGCGGAGACCAAACATCACAGAGAACAGAGTGCAGAGAGTAAAAATCACGCAGACCTGAGGGCAGAGAGTAAAGATCACAGAGAGCAGAGGGCAGAGAGTAAAACTCTCAGAGATCATAGTGCGGAGACCAAACATCACAGAGAACAGAGTGCGGAGAGCAAAAATCACAGAGAACTGAGTGAACAGAGTAATAAACACAGAGGACAGAGTCCAGAGAGTAGAAATCACAGAGAGCAGAGTGCTGAGAGTAAAAATCTCAGAGGACAGAGTGCGGAGAGTAAAAGTCACTAAGAATGGAGTGCTGATAATAAAACTCACAGAGAGCAGAGGGCAGAGAATAAAAATCACAGAGATCAGAGTGCGGAGAGTAAAAATTACGGAGATCAGAGTGCAGATCGTAAAAATCACAGAGATCAGAGTGCAGAGAGTAAAAATAACAGAGATCTGTGTGCAGAGAGTAAAAAAAACACAGAGAGCAGAGTGCAGAGTGTAAAAGTCACAGAGATCGGTGTGCAGAGAGTAAAAATGGCAGAGAACAGAGTGCGGAGATTAAAAATCACAGATTGCCGAGTGCATAGAGTAAAAATCACAGAGAGCATAGTGCAGAGATTAAAAATCATAGAGAGCAGGGTGCGGAGAGTAAAAATCACAGACAGCTGAGTACAGCGAGTAAAAATCACGGAGAGCAGAGTGCGGAGATTAAAAATCATAGAGAGCTGAGGGCAGAGAGTAAAAATAACAGAGAACAGACTAGGGAGAGTAAATATCACCGAAATCAGAGTGCAGAGAGTAAATATCACAGAGAGCAGAGTGCAGAGAGTAAAAGCCACAGGCAGCTGAGTGCAGAGAGTAAAAATCACAGAGAGCAGAGTGCGGAGATGAAAAATCACAGAGAACAGAGTGCAGAGAGTAGAAATCACAGAGAGCAGAGTGCAGAGAGTAAAAATTAGAGAGAGCACAGTGCGGAGAGTAAAAATCACAGAGAATACAGTGCAGAGAGAAAAAATCACAAGAGCGCAGAATGCAGAGAGTGAAAATCACAGAAATTAGAGTGCAGAGTGTAAAAATCACAGAGCGCAGGATGCAGAGAGTAAAAATGACGGAAAACAGAGTGCAGAGTGTAAAAATCTCAGAGAATAGAGTGCGGAGAGTAAAAATCACAGACAGCAGAGTGCGGTGAGTAAAGATCACAGAGAGCAGAGTACAGAGAGTAAAATTCACAGAGTCCCGAGTCCAGAGAGTAAAAATCACAGAGAGCAGAGTGAGGAGATTAAAAATTTGAGAGAGCACAGTGCGGAGAGAAAAAATCACAGAGAACAGAGTGCAGAGAGTAAAAATCACAGAGCGCAGAATGCAGAGAGTGAAAATCACAGAAATTAGAGTGCAGAGAGTAAAAATCACAGAGAACAGACTCGGGAGAGTAAAAATCACAGAAAACAGTGTACACAGAGTAAATATCACAGAGATCAGAGAGCAGAGAGTAAAAATCACAGAGAACAGAGTGCGGAGAGCAAAAATCACAGAGAACAGAATGCGGAGAGCAAAAATCACAGCGAACAGAGTGCAGAGAGTAAAAATCACACAGACCTGAGGGCAGAGAGTAAAGATCACAGAGAACAGAGTGCAGAGAGTAAGACTCTCAGAGATCATAGTGCGGAGAGCAAACATCACAGAGAACAGAGTGCAGAGAGTAAAAATCACAGAGTGCCGAGTGCAGAGAGTAAAAATCACAGACAGCTGAGTGCAGAGTGTAAAAATCACAGACAGCAGAGTGCGGAGACTTAAAATCGAGAGAGCAGAGTGCAGAGAGTAAGAATCTCTGAGAGCTGAGTGCAGTGAGTAAGCATCACAGAGAAAAGAGTGCAGAGAGTAAAAATCACACAGACCTGAGGGCAGAGAGTAAAGATCACAGAGAGCAGAGGGCAGAGAGTAAGACTCGCAGAGATCATAGTGTGGAGAGCAAACATCACAGGGAACAGAGTGCAGACAGTAAAAATCACAGACAGCTGAGTGCAGAGAGTAAAAATCTCAGAGGCCAGAGTGAAGAGAGTGAATAACACAGAGAGCAGAGTACAGAGAGTAAAAATCACACAGTGCCGAGTGCAGAGAGTAAAAATCACAGACTGCTGAGTGCAGAGTGTAAAAATCACAGACAGCAGAGTGCGGAGATATAAAATCAGAGAGAGCACAGTGCGGAGAATAAAAATCACAGAGAACAGAGTGCGGACGGTAGAAATCACAGAGAGCAGAGTGCAGAGAGTAAAAATCACAGAAAACAGTGTACACAGAGTAAATATCACAGAGATCAGAGAGCAGAGAGTAAAAACCACAGAGAGCAGATTTGGCAGAGTAAAAGTCACAGAGAACAGAGTGCGGAGCGCAAAAATCACAGAGAACAGAGTGCACAGAGTAATAATCACAGAGAACAGAGTGCACAGAGTAAAAATCACAGACAGCTGAGTGCAGAGAGTAAAAATCACACAGACCTGAGGGCAGAGAGTAAAGATCACAGAGAAATGAGTGTGGAGAGTAAAAGTTACAGAGATCAGAGTGCAGAAAGTAAATATCACAGAGAGCAGAGTGAAGAGAGTAAAAATCACAGAGATCAGAGTGCAGAGAGCGAAAATCACAGAAATTTGAGTGCAGAGAGTAAAAATCACAGAGAACAGACTGGGGAGAGTAAAAATCACAGACAGCTGAGTGCAGAGAGTAAAAATCACAGAGAACAGAGTGCGGAGATGAAAAATCAGAGAGAGCAGAGTGCGGAGAATAAAAATAACAGAGATCAGAGTGCAGAGAGTAAAAATGACAGGGAACAGAGTGCAGACTGTAAAAATCAAAGAGAACAGAGTGTGGAGAGTAAAACTCGCAGAGAGCAGAGTACAGAGAGTAAAAATCATAGAGTGTCGAGTGCAGAGAGTAAAAATCACAGACCGCTGAGTGCAGAGATTTAAAATCAGAGAGAGCAGAGTGCGGAGAATAAAAATCACAGAGAACAGAGTGCGGACAGTAGAAATCACAGAGAGCAGAGTGCAGAGAGTAAAAATATCAGAGAGCACAGTGCAGAGATTAAAAATCACAGAGAGCAGAGTTCGGAGAGTAAAAATCACAGAGATCTGAGTGCAGAGAGTAAAAATCACAGAGATCAGAGTGCGGAGAGTAAAAGTTACAGAGATCAGAGTGCAGAAAGTAAATATCACAGAGAGCAGAGTGAAGAGAGTAAAATTCACAGAAAGCAGAGTACAGAGAGTAAAAATCACAGAGTGCCGAGTGCAGAGAGTAAAAATCTCAGAGGGCAGAGTGCGGAGAGTGAAAATCACAGAGATCAGAGTGCAGAGAAGAAAAGTCTCAGAGATCAGAGTGCAGAGAGTAAAAATCACAGAGATCAGAGTGCAGAGATTGAAAATCAGAGAGAGCAGAGTGCGGAGAATAAAAATCACAGAGAACAGAGTGCAGAGAGTAGAAATCACAGAGATCAGAGTGCAGAGAGTAAAAATCACAGAGAACATCGTGCAGACTGTAAAAATCACCGAGAGCAGAGTGCAGAGCGTAACCATCACAGAGAACAGTGTGCGGAGAGTAAAAATCACAGAGAGCAGAGTGAAGAGAGTAAAAATCACAGAGAGCAGAGTACAGAGAGTAAAAATCACAGAGTGCCGAGTGCAGAGAGTAAAAATCACAGACTGCTGAGTGCAGAGTGTAAAAATCACAGACAGCAGAGTGCGGAGATTTAAAATCAGAGAGAGCAGAGTGCGGAGAATAAAAATCACAGAGAACAGAGTGCGGACAGTAGAAATCACAGAGAGCAGAGTGCAGAGAGTAAAAATATCAGAGAGCACAGTGCAGAGATTAAAAATCACAGAGAGCAGAGTTCGGAGAGTAAAAATCACAGAGATCTGAGTGCAGAGAGTAAAAATCACAGAGATCAGAGTGCGGAGAGCAAAAATCACAGAGAACAGAGTGCACAGAGTAATAATCACAGAGAACATAGTGCAGAGAGTAAAAATCACAGAGAACAGAGTGCAGAGAGTAAAAATCACAGAGAACAGAGTGCGGAGAGTAAAAACCACAGAGAGCAGAATTGGCAGAGTAAAAGTCACAGAAAGCAGAGTGTGGAGTGTAAAAATCACAGACAGCTGAGTGCAGAGAGTAAAAATCACAGAGAGCAGAGTGCGGAGATTAAAAACCAGAGAGAGCAGAGTGCGGAGAGTAAAAATCACACAGACCTGAGGGCAGAGAGTAAAGATCACAGAGAGCAGAGGGCAGAGAGTAAAACTCTCAGAGATCATAGTGCGGAGACGAAACATCACAGAGAGCAGAGTGCGGAGAGTAAAAATTACAGAGATCAGAGTGCAGATCGTAAAAATCACAGAGATCAGAGTGCAGAGAGTAAAAATAACAGAGATCTGTGTGCAGAGAGTAAAAAAACCACAGAGAGCAGAGTGCAGAGTGTAAAAGTCACAGAGATCGGTGTGCAGAGAGTAAAAATGGCAGAGAACAGAGTGCGGAGATTAAAAATCACAGATTGCCGAGTGCATAGAGTAAAAATCACAGAGAGCATAGTGAGGAGATGAAACATTAGAGAGAGCACAGTGCGGTGAGTAAAAATCACAGAGAACAGAGTGCAGAGAGTAAAAATCACAGAGCGCAGAATGCAGAGACTGAAAATCACAGAAATTAGAGTGCAGAGAGTAAAAATCACAGAGAACAGACTGGGGAGAGCAAAGATCACAGAAAACAGTGTACACAGAGTAAATATCACAGAGATCAGAGAGCAGAGAGTAAAAACCAGAGAGAGCAGAGTGCGGAGAGTAAAAATCACACAGACCTGAGGGCAGAGAGTAAAGATCACAGAGAGCAGAGGGCAGAGAGTAAAACTCTCAGAGATCATAGTGCGGAGACGAAACATCACAGAGAACAGAGTGCGGAGAGCAAACATCACAGAGAACAGAGTGAACAGAGTAATAAACACAGAGAACATAGTGCAGAGAATAAAAATCACAGAGAGCAGAGTGAAGAGAGTAAAAATCACCGAGAACAGAGTGCAGAGCGTAACCATCACAGAGAACAGTGTGCGGAGAGTAAAAATCACAGAGAGCAGAGTGAAGAGAGTAAAAATCACAGAGAGCAGAGTACAGAGAGTAAAAATCACAGACTGCCGAGTGCACAGAGTAAAAATCACAGAGAGCAGAGTGTGGAGATTAAAAACCAAAGAGAGCTGAGGGCAGAGAGTAAAAATAACAGAGAACAGACTAGGGAGAGTAAATATCACAGAGATCAGAGTTCAGCGAGTAAAACATCACAGAGAACAGTGTTCAGAGAGTAAAAATCACACAGACCTGAGGGCAGAGAGTAAAGATCACAGAGAGCAGAGTGCAGAGAGTAAAACTACCAGAGATCATAGTGCGGAGACCAAACATCACAGAGAACAGAGTGCAGAGAGTAAAAATCACGCAGACCTGAGGGCAGAGAGTAAAGATCACAGAGAGCAGAGGGCAGAGAGTAAAACTCTCAGAGATCATAGTGCGGAGACCAAACATCACAGAGAACAGAGTGCGGAGAGCAAAAATCACAGAGAACTGAGTGAACAGAGTAATAAACACAGAGGACAGAGTCCAGAGAGTAGAAATCACAGAGAGCAGAGTGCTGAGAGTAAAAATCTCAGAGGACAGAGTGCGGAGAGTAAAAGTCACTAAGAATGGAGTGCTGATAATAAAACTCACAGAGAGCAGAGGGCAGAGAATAAAAATCACAGAGATCAGAGTGCGGAGAGTAAAAATTACGGAGATCAGAGTGCAGATCGTAAAAATCACAGAGATCAGAGTGCAGAGAGTAAAAATAACAGAGATCTGTGTGCAGAGAGTAAAAAAAACACAGAGAGCAGAGTGCAGAGTGTAAAAGTCACAGAGATCGGTGTGCAGAGAGTAAAAATGGCAGAGAACAGAGTGCGGAGATTAAAAATCACAGATTGCCGAGTGCATAGAGTAAAAATCACAGAGAGCATAGTGCAGAGATTAAAAATCATAGAGAGCAGGGTGCGGAGAGTAAAAATCACAGACAGCTGAGTACAGCGAGTAAAAATCACGGAGAGCAGAGTGCGGAGATTAAAAATCATAGAGAGCTGAGGGCAGAGAGTAAAAATAACAGAGAACAGACTAGGGAGAGTAAATATCACCGAAATCAGAGTGCAGAGAGTAAATATCACAGAGAGCAGAGTGCAGAGAGTAAAAGCCACAGGCAGCTGAGTGCAGAGAGTAAAAATCACAGAGAGCAGAGTGCGGAGATGAAAAATCACAGAGAACAGAGTGCAGAGAGTAGAAATCACAGAGAGCAGAGTGCAGAGAGTAAAAATTAGAGAGAGCACAGTGCGGAGAGTAAAAATCACAGAGAATACAGTGCAGAGAGAAAAAATCACAAGAGCGCAGAATGCAGAGAGTGAAAATCACAGAAATTAGAGTGCAGAGTGTAAAAATCACAGAGCGCAGGATGCAGAGAGTAAAAATGACGGAAAACAGAGTGCAGAGTGTAAAAATCTCAGAGAATAGAGTGCGGAGAGTAAAAATCACAGACAGCAGAGTGCGGTGAGTAAAGATCACAGAGAGCAGAGTACAGAGAGTAAAATTCACAGAGTCCCGAGTCCAGAGAGTAAAAATCACAGAGAGCAGAGTGAGGAGATTAAAAATTTGAGAGAGCACAGTGCGGAGAGAAAAAATCACAGAGAACAGAGTGCAGAGAGTAAAAATCACAGAGCGCAGAATGCAGAGAGTGAAAATCACAGAAATTAGAGTGCAGAGAGTAAAAATCACAGAGAACAGACTCGGGAGAGTAAAAATCACAGAAAACAGTGTACACAGAGTAAATATCACAGAGATCAGAGAGCAGAGAGTAAAAATCACAGAGAACAGAGTGCGGAGAGCAAAAATCACAGAGAACAGAATGCGGAGAGCAAAAATCACAGCGAACAGAGTGCAGAGAGTAAAAATCACACAGACCTGAGGGCAGAGAGTAAAGATCACAGAGAACAGAGTGCAGAGAGTAAGACTCTCAGAGATCATAGTGCGGAGAGCAAACATCACAGAGAACAGAGTGCAGAGAGTAAAAATCACAGAGTGCCGAGTGCAGAGAGTAAAAATCACAGACAGCTGAGTGCAGAGTGTAAAAATCACAGACAGCAGAGTGCGGAGACTTAAAATCGAGAGAGCAGAGTGCAGAGAGTAAGAATCTCTGAGAGCTGAGTGCAGTGAGTAAGCATCACAGAGAAAAGAGTGCAGAGAGTAAAAATCACACAGACCTGAGGGCAGAGAGTAAAGATCACAGAGAGCAGAGGGCAGAGAGTAAGACTCGCAGAGATCATAGTGTGGAGAGCAAACATCACAGGGAACAGAGTGCAGACAGTAAAAATCACAGACAGCTGAGTGCAGAGAGTAAAAATCTCAGAGGCCAGAGTGAAGAGAGTGAATAACACAGAGAGCAGAGTACAGAGAGTAAAAATCACACAGTGCCGAGTGCAGAGAGTAAAAATCACAGACTGCTGAGTGCAGAGTGTAAAAATCACAGACAGCAGAGTGCGGAGATATAAAATCAGAGAGAGCACAGTGCGGAGAATAAAAATCACAGAGAACAGAGTGCGGACGGTAGAAATCACAGAGAGCAGAGTGCAGAGAGTAAAAATCACAGAAAACAGTGTACACAGAGTAAATATCACAGAGATCAGAGAGCAGAGAGTAAAAACCACAGAGAGCAGATTTGGCAGAGTAAAAGTCACAGAGAACAGAGTGCGGAGCGCAAAAATCACAGAGAACAGAGTGCACAGAGTAATAATCACAGAGAACAGAGTGCACAGAGTAAAAATCACAGACAGCTGAGTGCAGAGAGTAAAAATCACACAGACCTGAGGGCAGAGAGTAAAGATCACAGAGAAATGAGTGTGGAGAGTAAAAGTTACAGAGATCAGAGTGCAGAAAGTAAATATCACAGAGAGCAGAGTGAAGAGAGTAAAAATCACAGAGATCAGAGTGCAGAGAGCGAAAATCACAGAAATTTGAGTGCAGAGAGTAAAAATCACAGAGAACAGACTGGGGAGAGTAAAAATCACAGACAGCTGAGTGCAGAGAGTAAAAATCACAGAGAACAGAGTGCGGAGATGAAAAATCAGAGAGAGCAGAGTGCGGAGAATAAAAATAACAGAGATCAGAGTGCAGAGAGTAAAAATGACAGGGAACAGAGTGCAGACTGTAAAAATCAAAGAGAACAGAGTGTGGAGAGTAAAACTCGCAGAGAGCAGAGTACAGAGAGTAAAAATCATAGAGTGTCGAGTGCAGAGAGTAAAAATCACAGACCGCTGAGTGCAGAGATTTAAAATCAGAGAGAGCAGAGTGCGGAGAATAAAAATCACAGAGAACAGATTACGGACAGTAGAAATCACAGAGAGCAGAGTGCAGAGAGTAAAAATATCAGAGAGCACAGTGCAGAGATTAAAAATCACAGAGAGCAGAGTTCGGAGAGTAAAAATCACAGAGATCTGAGTGCAGAGAGTAAAAAATCACAGAGATCAGAGTGCGGAGAGTAAAAGTTACAGAGATCAGAGTGCAGAAAGTAAATATCACAGAGAGCAGAGTGAAGAGAGTAAAATTCACAGAAAGCAGAGTACAGAGAGTAAAAATCACAGAGTGCCGAGTGCAGAGAGTAAAAATCTCAGAGGGCAGAGTGCGGAGAGTGAAAATCACAGAGATCAGAGTGCAGAGAAGAAAAGTCTCAGAGATCAGAGTGCAGAGAGTAAAAATCACAGAGATCAGAGTGCAGAGATTGAAAATCAGAGAGAGCAGAGTGCGGAGAATAAAAATCACAGAGAACAGAGTGCAGAGAGTAGAAATCACAGAGATCAGAGTGCAGAGAGTAAAAATCACAGAGAACATCGTGCAGACTGTAAAAATCACCGAGAGCAGAGTGCAGAGCGTAACCATCACAGAGAACAGTGTGCGGAGAGTAAAAATCACAGAGAGCAGAGTGAAGAGAGTAAAAATCACAGAGAGCAGAGTACAGAGAGTAAAAATCACAGAGTGCCGAGTGCAGAGAGTAAAAATCACAGACTGCTGAGTGCAGAGTGTAAAAATCACAGACAGCAGAGTGCGGAGATTTAAAATCAGAGAGAGCAGAGTGCGGAGAATAAAAATCACAGAGAACAGAGTGCGGACAGTAGAAATCACAGAGAGCAGAGTGCAGAGAGTAAAAATATCAGAGAGCACAGTGCAGAGATTAAAAATCACAGAGAGCAGAGTTCGGAGAGTAAAAATCACAGAGATCTGAGTGCAGAGAGTAAAAATCACAGAGATCAGAGTGCGGAGAGCAAAAATCACAGAGAACAGAGTGCACAGAGTAATAATCACAGAGAACATAGTGCAGAGAGTAAAAATCACAGAGAACAGAGTGCAGAGAGTAAAAATCACAGAGAACAGAGTGCGGAGAGTAAAAACCACAGAGAGCAGAATTGGCAGAGTAAAAGTCACAGAAAGCAGAGTGTGGAGTGTAAAAATCACAGACAGCTGAGTGCAGAGAGTAAAAATCACAGAGAGCAGAGTGCGGAGATTAAAAACCAGAGAGAGCAGAGTGCGGAGAGTAAAAATCACACAGACCTGAGGGCAGAGAGTAAAGATCACAGAGAGCAGAGGGCAGAGAGTAAAACTCTCAGAGATCATAGTGCGGAGACCAAACATCACAGAGAACAGAGTGCGGAGAGCAAACGTCACAGAGAACAGAGTGAACAGAGTAATAAACACAGAGAACATAGTGCAGAGAATAAAAATCACAGAGAGCAGAGTGAAGAGAGTAAAAATCACCGAGAACAGAGTGCAGAGCGTAACCATCACAGAGAACAGTGTGCGGAGAGTAAAAATCACAGAGAGCAGAGTGAAGAGAGTAAAAATCACAGAGAGCAGAGTACAGAGAGTAAAAATCACAGACTGCCGAGTGCACAGAGTAAAAATCACAGAGAGCAGAGTGTGGAGATTAAAAATCAAAGAGAGCTGAGGGCAGAGAGTAAAAATAACAGAGAACAGACTAGGGAGAGTAAATATCACAGAGATCAGAGTTCAGAGAGTAAACATCACAGAGAACAGTGTTCAGAGAGTAAAAATCACACAGACATGAGGGCAGAGAGTAAAGATCACAGAGAGCAGAGTGCAGAGAGTAAAACTACCAGAGATCATAGTGCGGAGACCAAACATCACAGAGAACAGAGTGCAGAGAGTAAAAATCACGCAGACCTGAGGGCAGAGAGTAAAGATCACAGAGAGCAGAGGGCAGAGAGTAAAACTCTCAGAGATCATAGTGCAGAGACCAAACATCACAGAGAACAGACTGCGGAGAGCAAAAATCACAGAGAACAGAGTGAACAGAGTAATAAACACAGAGGACAGAGTCCAGAGAGTAGAAATCACAGAGAGCAGAGTGCTGAGAGTAAAAATCTCAGAGGACAGAGTGCGGAGAGTAAAAGTCACTAAGAATGGAGTGCTGATAATAAAACTCACAGAGAGCAGAGTGCGGAGAGTAAAAATTACAGAGATCAGAGTGCAGATCGTAAAAATCACAGAGATCAGAGTGCAGAGAGTAAAAATAACAGAGATCTGTGTGCAGAGAGTAAAAAAACCACAGAGAGCAGAGTGCAGAGTGTAAAAGTCACAGAGATCGGTGTGCAGAGAGTAAAAATGGCAGAGAACAGAGTGCGGAGATTAAAAATCACAGATTGCCGAGTGCATAGAGTAAAAATCACAGAGAGCATAGTGCAGAGATTAAAAATCATAGAGAGCAGGGTGCGGAGAGTAAAAATCACAGACAGCTGAGTACAGCGAGTAAAAATCACGGAGAACAGAGTGCGGAGATTAAAAATCAAAGAGAGCTGAGGGCAGAGAGTAAAAATAACAGAGAACAGACTACGGAGAGTAAATATCACCGAAATCAGAGTGCAGAGAGTAAATATCACAGAGAGCAGAGTGCAGAGAGTAAAAGCCACAGGCAGCTGAGTGCAGAGAGTAAAAATCACAGAGAGCAGAGTGCGGAGATGAAAAATCACAGAGAACAGAGTGCAGAGAGTAGAAATCACAGAGAGCAGAGTGCAGAGAGTAAAAATTAGAGAGAGCACAGTGCGGAGAGTAAAAATCACAGAGAATACAGTGCAGAGAGAAAAAATCACAAGAGCGCAGAATGCAGAGAGTGAAAATCACAGAAATTAGAGTGCAGAGTGTAAAAATCACAGAGCGCAGGATGCAGAGAGTAAAAATGACAGAAAACAGAGTGCAGAGTGTAAAAATCTCAGAGAATAGAGTGCGGAGAGTAAAAATCACAGACAGCAGAGTGCGGTGAGTAAAGATCACAGAGAGCAGAGTACAGAGAGTAAAATTCACAGAGTCCCGAGTGCAGAGAGTAAAAATCACAGAGAGCAGAGTGAGGAGATTAAAAATCAAAGAGAGCTGAGGGCAGAGAGTAAAAATAACAGAGAACAGACTAGGGAGAGTAAATATCACAGAGATCAGAGTTCAGAGAGTAAACATCACAGAGAACAGTGTTCAGAGAGTAAAAATCACACAGACATGAGGGCAGAGAGTAAAGATCACAGAGAGCAGAGTGCAGAGAGTAAAACTACCAGAGATCATAGTGCGGAGACCAAACATCACAGAGAACAGAGTGCAGAGAGTAAAAATCACGCAGACCTGAGGGCAGAGAGTAAAGATCACAGAGAGCAGAGGGCAGAGAGTAAAACTCTCAGAGATCATAGTGCAGAGACCAAACATCACAGAGAACAGACTGCGGAGAGCAAAAATCACAGAGAACAGAGTGAACAGAGTAATAAACACAGAGGACAGAGTCCAGAGAGTAGAAATCACAGAGAGCAGAGTGCTGAGAGTAAAAATCTCAGAGGACAGAGTGCGGAGAGTAAAAGTCACTAAGAATGGAGTGCTGATAATAAAACTCACAGAGAGCAGAGTGCGGAGAGTAAAAATTACAGAGATCAGAGTGCAGATCGTAAAAATCACAGAGATCAGAGTGCAGAGAGTAAAAATAACAGAGATCTGTGTGCAGAGAGTAAAAAAACCACAGAGAGCAGAGTGCAGAGTGTAAAAGTCACAGAGATCGGTGTGCAGAGAGTAAAAATGGCAGAGAACAGAGTGCGGAGATTAAAAATCACAGATTGCCGAGTGCATAGAGTAAAAATCACAGAGAGCATAGTGCAGAGATTAAAAATCATAGAGAGCAGGGTGCGGAGAGTAAAAATCACAGACAGCTGAGTACAGCGAGTAAAAATCACGGAGAACAGAGTGCGGAGATTAAAATCAAAGAGAGCTGAGGGCAGAGAGTAAAAATAACAGAGAACAGACTACGGAGAGTAAATATCACCGAAATCAGAGTGCAGAGAGTAAATATCACAGAGAGCAGAGTGCAGAGAGTAAAAGCCACAGGCAGCTGAGTGCAGAGAGTAAAAATCACAGAGAGCAGAGTGCGGAGATGAAAAATCACAGAGAACAGAGTGCAGAGAGTAGAAATCACAGAGAGCAGAGTGCAGAGAGTAAAAATTAGAGAGAGCACAGTGCGGAGAGTAAAAATCACAGAGAATACAGTGCAGAGAGAAAAAATCACAAGAGCGCAGAATGCAGAGAGTGAAAATCACAGAAATTAGAGTGCAGAGTGTAAAAATCACAGAGCGCAGGATGCAGAGAGTAAAAATGACAGAAAACAGAGTGCAGAGTGTAAAAATCTCAGAGAATAGAGTGCGGAGAGTAAAATCACAGACAGCAGAGTGCGGTGAGTAAAGATCACAGAGAGCAGAGTACAGAGAGTAAAATTCACAGAGTCCCGAGTGCAGAGAGTAAAAATCACAGAGAGCAGAGTGAGGAGATTAAAAATTTGAGAGAGCACAGTGCGGAGAGAAAAAATCACAGAGAACAGAGTGCAGAGAGTAAAAATCACAGAGCGCAGAATGCAGGGAGTGAAAATCACAGAAATTAGAGTGCAGAGAGTAAAAATCACAGAGAACAGACTGGGGAGAGTAAAAATCACAGAAAACAGTGTACACAGAGTAAATATCACAGAGATCAGAGAGCAGAGAGTAAAAATCACAGAGAACAGAGTGCGGAGAGCAAAAATCACAGAGAACAGAATGCGGAGAGCAAAAATCACAGCGAACAGAGTGCAGAGAGTAAAAATCACACAGACCTGAGGGCAGAGAGTAAAGATCACAGAGAACAGAGTGCAGAGAGTAAGACTCTCAGAGATCATAGTGCGGAGAGCAAACATCACAGAGAACAGAGTGCAGAGAGTAAAAATCACAGAGTGCCGAGTGCAGAGAGTAAAAATCACAGACAGCTGAGTGCAGAGTGTAAAAATCACAGACAGCAGAGTGCGGAGACTTAAAATCGAGAGAGCAGAGTGCAGAGAGTAAGAATCTCTGAGAGCTGAGTGCAGAGAGTAAGCATCACAGAGAAAAGAGTGCAGAGAGTAAAAATCACACAGACCTGAGGGCAGAGAGTAAAGATCACAGAGAGCAGAGGGCAGAGAGTAAGACTCGCAGAGATCATAGTGTGGAGAGCAAACATCACAGGGAACAGAGTGCAGAGAGTAAAAATCACAGACAGCTGAGTGCAGAGAGTAAAAATCTCAGAGGCCAGAGTGAAGAGAGTGAATAACACAGAGAGCAGAGTACAGAGAGTAAAAATCACAGAGTGCCGAGTGCAGAGAGTAAAAATCACAGACTGCTGAGTGCAGAGTGTAAAAATCACAGACAGCAGAGTGCGGAGATTTAAAATCAGAGAGAGCACAGTGCGGAGAATAAAAATCACAGAGAACAGTGTACACAGAGTAAATATCACAGAGATCAGAGAGCAGAGAGTAAAAACCACAGAGAGCAGATTTGGCAGAGTAAAAGTCACAGAGAACAGAGTGCGGAGCGCAAAAATCACAGAGAACAGAGTGCACAGAGTAATAATCACAGAGAACAGAGTGCAGAGAGTAAAAATCACAGACAGCTGAGTGCAGAGAGTAAAAATCACAGAGAACAGAGTGCGGAGATGAAAAATCAGAGAGAGCAGAGTGCGGAGAATAAAAATAACAGGGATCAGAGTGCAGAGAGTAAAAATGACAGGGAACAGAGTGCAGACTGTAAAAATCAAAGAGAACAGAGTGTGGAGAGTAAAACTCGCAGAGAGCAGAGTACAGAGAGTAAAAATCATAGAGTGTCGAGTGCAGAGAGTAAAAATCACAGACCGCTGAGTGCAGAGATTTAAAATCAGAGAGAGCAGAGTGCGGAGAATAAAAATCACAGAGAACAGAGTGCGGACAGTAGAAATCACAGAGAGCAGAGTGCAGAGAGTAAAAATATCAGAGAGCACAGTGCAGAGATTAAAAATCACAGAGAGCAGAGTTCGGAGAGTAAAAATCACAGAGATCTGAGTGCAGAGAGTAAAAATCACAGAGATCAGAGTGCGGAGAGTAAAAGTTACAGAGATCAGAGTGCAGAAAGTAAATATCACAGAGAGCAGAGTGAAGAGAGTAAAATTCACAGAAAGCAGAGTACAGAGAGTAAAAATCACAGAGTGCCGAGTGCAGAGAGTAAAAATCACAGAGAGCATAGTGCAGAGATTAAAAATCATAGAGAGCAGGGTGCGGAGAGTAAAAATCACAGACAGCTGAGTACAGCGAGTAAAAATCACGGAGAACAGAGTGCGGAGATTAAAAATCAAAGAGAGCTGAGGGCAGAGAGTAAAAATAACAGAGAACAGACTACGGAGAGTAAATATCACCGAAATCAGAGTGCAGAGAGTAAATATCACAGAGAGCAGAGTGCAGAGAGTAAAAGCCACAGGCAGCTGAGTGCAGAGAGTAAAAATCACAGAGAGCAGAGTGCGGAGATGAAAAATCACAGAGAACAGAGTGCAGAGAGTAGAAATCACAGAGAGCAGAGTGCAGAGAGTAAAAATTAGAGAGAGCACAGTGCGGAGAGTAAAAATCACAGAGAATACAGTGCAGAGAGAAAAAATCACAAGAGCGCAGAATGCAGAGAGTGAAAATCACAGAAATTAGAGTGCAGAGTGTAAAAATCACAGAGCGCAGGATGCAGAGAGTAAAAATGACAGAAAACAGAGTGCAGAGTGTAAAAATCTCAGAGAATAGAGTGCGGAGAGTAAAAATCACAGACAGCAGAGTGCGGTGAGTAAAGATCACAGAGAGCAGAGTACAGAGAGTAAAATTCACAGAGTCCCGAGTGCAGAGAGTAAAAATCACAGAGAGCAGAGTGAGGAGATTAAAATTTGAGAGAGCACAGTGCGGAGAGAAAAAATCACAGAGAACAGAGTGCAGAGAGTAAAAATCACAGAGCGCAGAATGCAGAGAGTGAAAATCACAGAAATTAGAGTGCAGAGAGTAAAAATCACAGAGAACAGACTGGGGAGAGTAAAAATCACAGAAAACAGTGTACACAGAGTAAATATCACAGAGATCAGAGAGCAGAGAGTAAAAATCACAGAGAACAGAGTGCGGAGAGCAAAAATCACAGAGAACAGAATGCGGAGAGCAAAAATCACAGCGAACAGAGTGCAGAGAGTAAAAATCACACAGACCTGAGGGCAGAGAGTAAAGATCACAGAGAACAGAGTGCAGAGAGTAAGACTCTCAGAGATCATAGTGCGGAGAGCAAACATCACAGAGAACAGAGTGCAGAGAGTAAAAATCACAGAGTGCCGAGTGCAGAGAGTAAAAATCACAGACAGCTGAGTGCAGAGTGTAAAAATCACAGACAGCAGAGTGCGGAGACTTAAAATCGAGAGAGCAGAGTGCAGAGAGTAAGAATCTCTGAGAGCTGAGTGCAGAGAGTAAGCATCACAGAGAAAAGAGTGCAGAGAGTAAAAATCACACAGACCTGAGGGCAGAGAGTAAAGATCACAGAGAGCAGAGGGCAGAGAGTAAGACTCGCAGAGATCATAGTGTGGAGAGCAAACATCACAGGGAACAGAGTGCAGAGAGTAAAAATCACAGACAGCTGAGTGCAGAGAGTAAAAATCTCAGAGGCCAGAGTGAAGAGAGTGAATAACACAGAGAGCAGAGTACAGAGAGTAAAAATCACAGAGTGCCGAGTGCAGAGAGTAAAAATCACAGACTGCTGAGTGCAGAGTGTAAAAATCACAGACAGCAGAGTGCGGAGATTTAAAATCAGAGAGAGCACAGTGCGGAGAATAAAAATCACAGAGAACAGTGTACACAGAGTAAATATCACAGAGATCAGAGAGCAGAGAGTAAAAACCACAGAGAGCAGATTTGGCAGAGTAAAAGTCACAGAGAACAGAGTGCGGAGCGCAAAAATCACAGAGAACAGAGTGCACAGAGTAATAATCACAGAGAACAGAGTGCAGAGAGTAAAAATCACAGACAGCTGAGTGCAGAGAGTAAAAATCACAGAGAACAGAGTGCGGAGATGAAAAATCAGAGAGAGCAGAGTGCGGAGAATAAAAATAACAGGGATCAGAGTGCAGAGAGTAAAAATGACAGGGAACAGAGTGCAGACTGTAAAAATCAATGAGAACAGAGTGTGGAGAGTAAAACTCGCAGAGAGCAGAGTACAGAGAGTAAAAATCATAGAGTGTCGAGTGCAGAGAGTAAAAATCACAGACCGCTGAGTGCAGAGATTTAAAATCAGAGAGAGCAGAGTGCGGAGAATAAAAATCACAGAGAACAGAGTGCGGACAGTAGAAATCACAGAGAGCAGAGTGCAGAGAGTAAAAATATCAGAGAGCACAGTGCAGAGATTAAAAATCACAGAGAGCAGAGTTCGGAGAGTAAAAATCACAGAGATCTGAGTGCAGAGAGTAAAAATCACAGAGATCAGAGTGCGGAGAGTAAAAGTTACAGAGATCAGAGTGCAGAAAGTAAATATCACAGAGAGCAGAGTGAAGAGAGTAAAATTCACAGAAAGCAGAGTACAGAGAGTAAAAATCACAGAGTGCCGAGTGCAGAGAGTAAAAATCTCAGAGGGCAGAGTGCGGAGAGTGAAAATCACAGAGATCAGAGTGCAGAGAAGAAAAGTCTCAGAGATCAGAGTGCAGAGAGTAAAAATCACAGAGATCAGAGTGCAGAGATTGAAAATCAGAGAGAGCAGAGTGCGGAGAATAAAAATCACAGAGAACAGAGTGCAGAGAGTAGAAATCACAGAGATCAGAGTGCAGAGAGTAAAAATCACAGAGAACATCGTGCAGACTGTAAAAATCACCGAGAGCAGAGTGCAGAGCGTAACCATCACAGAGAACAGTGTGCGGAGAGTAAAAATCACAGAGAGCAGAGTGAAGAGAGTAAAAATCACAGAGAGCAGAGTACAGAGAGTAAAAATCACAGAGTGCCGAGTGCAGAGAGTAAAAATCACAGACTGCTGAGTGCAGAGTGTAAAAATCACAGACAGCAGAGTGCGGAGATTTAAAATCAGAGAGAGCAGAGTGCGGAGAATAAAAATCACAGAGAACAGAGTGCGGACAGTAGAAATCACAGAGAGCAGAGTGCAGAGAGTAAAAATATCAGAGAGCACAGTGCAGAGATTAAAAATCACAGAGAGCAGAGTTCGGAGAGTAAAAATCACAGAGATCTGAGTGCAGAGAGTAAAAATCACAGAGATCAGAGTGCGGAGAGCAAAAATCACAGAGAACAGAGTGCACAGAGTAATAATCACAGAGAACATAGTGCAGAGAGTAAAAATCACAGAGAACAGAGTGCAGAGAGTAAAAATCACAGAGAACAGAGTGCGGAGAGTAAAAACCACAGAGAGCAGAATTGGCAGAGTAAAAGTCACAGAAAGCAGAGTGTGGAGTGTAAAAATCACAGACAGCTGAGTGCAGAGAGTAAAAATCACAGAGAGCAGAGTGCGGAGATTAAAAACCAGAGAGAGCAGAGTGCGGAGAGTAAAAATCACACAGACCTGAGGGCAGAGAGTAAAGATCACAGAGAGCAGAGGGCAGAGAGTAAAACTCTCAGAGATCATAGTGCGGAGACCAAACATCACAGAGAACAGAGTGCGGAGAGCAAACGTCACAGAGAACAGAGTGAACAGAGTAATAAACACAGAGAACATAGTGCAGAGAATAAAAATCACAGAGAGCAGAGTGAAGAGAGTAAAAATCACCGAGAACAGAGTGCAGAGCGTAACCATCACAGAGAACAGTGTGCGGAGAGTAAAAATCACAGAGAGCAGAGTGAAGAGAGTAAAAATCACAGAGAGCAGAGTACAGAGAGTAAAAATCACAGACTGCCGAGTGCACAGAGTAAAAATCACAGAGAGCAGAGTGTGGAGATTAAAAATCAAAGAGAGCTGAGGGCAGAGAGTAAAAATAACAGAGAACAGACTAGGGAGAGTAAATATCACAGAGATCAGAGTTCAGAGAGTAAACATCACAGAGAACAGTGTTCAGAGAGTAAAAATCACACAGACATGAGGGCAGAGAGTAAAGATCACAGAGAGCAGAGTGCAGAGAGTAAAACTACCAGAGATCATAGTGCGGAGACCAAACATCACAGAGAACAGAGTGCAGAGAGTAAAAATCACGCAGACCTGAGGGCAGAGAGTAAAGATCACAGAGAGCAGAGGGAAGAGAGTAAAACTCTCAGAGATCATAGTGCAGAGACCAAACATCACAGAGAACAGACTGCGGAGAGCAAAAATCACAGAGAACAGAGTGAACAGAGTAATAAACACAGAGGACAGAGTCCAGAGAGTAGAAATCACAGAGAGCAGAGTGCTGAGAGTAAAAATCTCAGAGGACAGAGTGCGGAGAGTAAAAGTCACTAAGAATGGAGTGCTGATAATAAAACTCACAGAGAGCAGAGTGCGGAGAGTAAAAATTACAGAGATCAGAGTGCAGATCGTAAAAATCACAGAGATCAGAGTGCAGAGAGTAAAAATAACAGAGATCTGTGTGCAGAGAGTAAAAAAACCACAGAGAGCAGAGTGCAGAGTGTAAAAGTCACAGAGATCGGTGTGCAGAGAGTAGAAATGGCAGAGAACAGAGTGCGGAGATTAAAAATCACAGATTGCCGAGTGCATAGAGTAAAAATCACAGAGAGCATAGTGCAGAGATTAAAAATCATAGAGAGCAGGGTGCGGAGAGTAAAAATCACAGACAGCTGAGTACAGCGAGTAAAAATCACGGAGAACAGAGTGCGGAGATTAAAAATCAAAGAGAGCTGAGGGCAGAGAGTAAAAATAACAGAGAACAGACTACGGAGAGTAAATATCACCGAAATCAGAGTGCAGAGAGTAAATATCACAGAGAGCAGAGTGCAGAGAGTAAAAGCCACAGGCAGCTGAGTGCAGAGAGTAAAAATCACAGAGAGCAGAGTGCGGAGATGAAAAATCACAGAGAACAGAGTGCAGAGAGTAGAAATCACAGAGAGCAGAGTGCAGAGAGTAAAAATTAGAGAGAGCACAGTGCGGAGAGTAAAAATCACAGAGAATACAGTGCAGAGAGAAAAAATCACAAGAGCGCAGAATGCAGAGAGTGAAAATCACAGAAATTAGAGTGCAGAGTGTAAAAATCACAGAGCGCAGGATGCAGAGAGTAAAAATGACAGAAAACAGAGTGCAGAGTGTAAAAATCTCAGAGAATAGAGTGCGGAGAGTAAAAATCACAGACAGCAGAGTGCGGTGAGTAAAGATCACAGAGAGCAGAGTACAGAGAGTAAAATTCACAGAGTCCCGAGTGCAGAGAGTAAAAATCACAGAGAGCAGAGTGAGGAGATTAAAAATTTGAGAGAGCACAGTGCGGAGAGAAAAAATCACAGAGAACAGAGTGCAGAGAGTAAAAATCACAGAGCGCAGAATGCAGAGAGTGAAAATCACAGAAATTAGAGTGCAGAGAGTAAAAATCACAGAGAACAGACTGGGGAGAGTAAAAATCACAGAAAACAGTGTACACAGAGTAAATATCACAGAGATCAGAGAGCAGAGAGTAAAAATCACAGAGAACAGAGTGCGGAGAGCAAAAATCACAGAGAACAGAATGCGGAGAGCAAAAATCACAGCGAACAGAGTGCAGAGAGTAAAAATCACACAGACCTGAGGGCAGAGAGTAAAGATCACAGAGAACAGAGTGCAGAGAGTAAGACTCTCAGAGATCATAGTGCGGAGAGCAAACATCACAGAGAACAGAGTGCAGAGAGTAAAAATCACAGAGTGCCGAGTGCAGAGAGTAAAAATCACAGACAGCTGAGTGCAGAGTGTAAAAATCACAGACAGCAGAGTGCGGAGACTTAAAATCGAGAGAGCAGAGTGCAGAGAGTAAGAATCTCTGAGAGCTGAGTGCAGAGAGTAAGCATCACAGAGAAAAGAGTGCAGAGAGTAAAAATCACACAGACCTGAGGGCAGAGAGTAAAGATCACAGAGAGCAGAGGGCAGAGAGTAAGACTCGCAGAGATCATAGTGTGGAGAGCAAACATCACAGGGAACAGAGTGCAGAGAGTAAAAATCACAGACAGCTGAGTGCAGAGAGTAAAAATCTCAGAGGCCAGAGTGAAGAGAGTGAATAACACAGAGAGCAGAGTACAGAGAGTAAAAATCACAGAGTGCCGAGTGCAGAGAGTAAAAATCACAGACTGCTGAGTGCAGAGTGTAAAAATCACAGACAGCAGAGTGCGGAGATTTAAAATCAGAGAGAGCACAGTGCGGAGAATAAAAATCACAGAGAACAGTGTACACAGAGTAAATATCACAGAGATCAGAGAGCAGAGAGTAAAAACCACAGAGAGCAGATTTGGCAGAGTAAAAGTCACAGAGAACAGAGTGCGGAGCGCAAAAATCACAGAGAACAGAGTGCACAGAGTAATAATCACAGAGAACAGAGTGCAGAGAGTAAAAATCACAGACAGCTGAGTGCAGAGAGTAAAAATCACAGAGAACAGAGTGCGGAGATGAAAAATCAGAGAGAGCAGAGTGCGGAGAATAAAAATAACAGGGATCAGAGTGCAGAGAGTAAAAATGACAGGGAACAGAGTGCAGACTGTAAAAATCAAAGAGAACAGAGTGTGGAGAGTAAAACTCGCAGAGAGCAGAGTACAGAGAGTAAAAATCATAGAGTGTCGAGTGCAGAGAGTAAAAATCACAGACCGCTGAGTGCAGAGATTTAAAATCAGAGAGAGCAGAGTGCGGAGAATAAAAATCACAGAGAACAGAGTGCGGACAGTAGAAATCACAGAGAGCAGAGTGCAGAGAGTAAAAATATCAGAGAGCACAGTGCAGAGATTAAAAATCACAGAGAGCAGAGTTCGGAGAGTAAAAATCACAGAGATCTGAGTGCAGAGAGTAAAAATCACAGAGATCAGAGTGCGGAGAGTAAAAGTTACAGAGATCAGAGTGCAGAAAGTAAATATCACTGAGAGCAGAGTGAAGAGAGTACAATTCACAGAAAGCAGAGTACAGAGAGTAAAAATCACTGAGTGCCGAGTGCAGAGAGTAAAAATCTCAGAGGGCAGAGTGCGGAGAGTGAAAATCACAGAGATCAGAGTGCAGAGAAAAAAAGTCTCAGAGATCAGAGTGCAGAGAGTAAAAATCACAGAGATCAGAGTGCAGAGATTGAAAATCAGAGAGAGCAGAGTGCGGAGAAAAAAAATCACAGAGAACAGAGTGCAGAGAGTAGAAATCACAGAGATCAGAGTGCAGAGAGTAAAAATCACAGAGAACATCGTGCAGACTGTAAAAATCACCGAGAGCAGAGTGCAGAGCGTAACCATCACAGAGAACAGTGTGCGGAGAGTAAAAATCACAGAGAGCAGAGTGAAGAGAGTAAAAATCACAGAGAGCAGAGTACAGAGAGTAAAAATCACAGAGTGCCGAGTGCAGAGTGTAAAAATCACAGAGATCAGAGTGCGGAGAGTAAAAGTTACAGAGATCAGAGTGCAGAAAGTAAATATCACAGAGAGCAGAGTGAAGAGAGTAAAAATCACAGAAAGCAGGGTACAGTGAGTAAAAATCACAGAGAGCATAGTGAGGAGATGAAACATTAGAGAGAGCACAGTGCGGTGAGTAAAAATCACAGAGAACAGAGTGCAGAGAGTAAAAATCACAGAGCGCAGAATGCAGAGACTGAAAATCACAGATATTAGAGTGCAGAGAGTAAAAATCACAGAGAACAGACTGGGGAGAGCAAAGATCACAGAAAACAGTGTACACAGAGTAAATATCACAGAGATCAGAGAGCAGAGAGTAAAAATCACAGAGAACAGAGTGCGGAGAGCAAAAATCACAGAGAACAGAGTGCACAGAGTAATAATCACAGAGAACATAGTGCAGAGAGTAAAAATCACAGAGAACAGAGTGCAGAGAGTAAAAATCACAGAGAACAGAGTGCGGAGAGTAAAAACCACAGAGAGCAGAATTGGCAGAGTAAAAGTCACAGAAAGCAGAGTGTGGAGTGTAAAAATCACAGACAGCTGAGTGCAGAGATTAAAAATCACACAGACCTGAGGGCAGAGAGTAAAGATCACAGAGAGCAGAGGGCAGAGAGTAAAACTCTCAGAGATCATAGTGCGGAGACCAAACATCACAGAGAACAGAGTGCGGAGAGCAAACATCACAGAGAACAGAGTGAACAGAGTAATAAACACAGAGAACATAGTGCAGAGAATAAAAATCACAGAGAGCAGAGTGAAGAGAGTAAAAATCACCGAGAACAGAGTGCAGAGCGTAACCATCACAGAGAACAGAGTGAACAGAGTAATAAACACAGAGGGCAGAGTCGAGAGAGTAGAAATCACAGAGAGCAGAGTGCTGAGAGTAAAAATCTCAGAGGACAGAGTGCGGAGAGTAAAAGTCACTAAGAATGGAGTGCTGATAATAAAACTCACAGAGAGCAGAGGGCAGAGAATAAAAATCACAGAGATCAGAGTGCGGAGAGTAAAAATTACAGAGATCAGAGTGCAGATCGTAAAAATCACAGAGATCAGAGTGCAGAGAGTAAAAATAACAGAGATCTGTGTGCAGAGAGTAAAAAAACCACAGAGAGCAGAGTGCAGAGTGTAAAAGTCACAGAGATCGGTGTGCAGAGAGTAAAAATGGCAGAGAACAGAGTGCGGAGATTAAAAATCACAGATTGCCGAGTGCATAGAGTAAAAATCACGGAGAGCATAGTGCAGAGATTAAAAATCATAGAGAGCAGGGTGCGGAGAGTAAAAATCACAGACAGCTGAGTACAGCGAGTAAAAATCACGGAGAACAGAGTGCGGAGATTAAAAATCAAAGAGAGCTGAGGGCAGAGAGTAAAAATAACAGAGAACAGACTAGGGAGAGTAAATATCAACGAAATCAGAGTGCAGAGAGTAAATATCACAGAGAGCAGAGTGCAGAGAGTAAAAGCCACAGGCAGCTGAGTGCAGAGAGTAGAAATCACAGAGAGCAGAGTGCAGAGAGTAAAAATTAGAGAGAGCACAGTGCGGAGAGTAAAAATCACAGAGAATACAGTGCAGAGAGAAAAAATCACAAGAGCGCAGAATGCAGAGAGTGAAAATCACAGAAATTAGAGTGCAGAGTGTAAAAATCACAGAGCGCCGGATGCAGAGAGTAAAAATGACAGAAAACAGAGTGCAGAGTGTAAAAATCTCAGAGAATAGAGTGCGGAGAGTAAAAATCACAGACAGCAGAGTGCGGTGAGTAAAGATCACAGAGAGCAGAGTACAGAGAGTAAAATTCACAGAGTCCCGAGTGCAGAGAGTAAAAATCACAGAGAGCAGAGTGAGGAGATTAAAAATTTGAGAGAGCACAGTGCGGAGAGAAAAAATCACAGAGAACAGAGTGCAGAGAGTAAAAATCACAGAGCGCAGAATGCAGAGAGTGAAAATCACAGAAATTAGAGTGCAGAGAGTAAAAATCACAGAGAACAGACTGGGGAGAGTAAAAATCACAGAAAACAGTGTACACAGAGTAAATATCACAGAGATCAGAGAGCAGAGAGTAAAAATCACAGAGAACAGAGTGCGGAGAGCAAAAATCACAGAGAACAGAATGCGGAGAGCAAAAATCACAGCGAACAGAGTGCAGAGAGTAAAAATCACACAGACCTGAGGGCAGAGAGTAAAGATCACAGAGAACAGAGTGCAGAGAGTAAGACTCTCAGAGATCATAGTGCGGAGAGCAAACATCACAGAGAACAGAGTGCAGAGAGTAAAAATCACAGAGTGCCGAGTGCAGAGAGTAAAAATCACAGACAGCTGAGTGCAGAGTGTAAAAACCACAGACAGCAGAGTGCGGAGACTTAAAATCGAGAGAGCAGAGTGCAGAGAGTAAGCATCACAGAGAAAAGAGTGCAGAGAGTAAAAATCACACAGACCTGAGGGCAGAGAGTAAAGATCACAGAGAGCAGAGGGCAGAGAGTAAGACTCGCAGAGATCATAGTGTGGAGAGCAAACATCACAGGGAACAGAGTGCAGAGAGTAAAAATCACAGACAGCTGAGTGCAGAGAGTAAAAATCACAGAGAACAGAGTGCGGAGAGCAAAAATCACAGAGAACAGTGTGCACAGAGTAATAATCACAGAGAACATAATGCAGAGAGTAAAAATCACAGAGAACAGAGTGCAGAGAGTAAAAATCGCAGAGAACAGAGTGCGGAGAGTAAAAACCACAGAGAGCAGAATAGGCAGAGTAAAAGTCACAGAAAGCAGAGTGTGGAGTGTAAAAATCACAGACATCTGAGTGCAGAGAGTAAAAATCACAGAGAGCAGAGTGCGGAGATTAAAAACCAGAGAGAGCAGAGTGCGGAGAGTAAAAATCACACAGACCTGAGGGCAGAGAGTAAAGATCACAGAGAGCAGAGGGCAGAGAGTAAAACTCTCAGAGATCATAGTGCGGAGACCAAACATCACAGAGAACAGAGTGCGGAGAGCAAACATCACAGAGAACAGAGTGAACAGAGTAATAAACACAGAGAACATAGTGCAGAGAATAAAAATCACAGAGAGCAGAGTGAAGAGAGTAAAAATCACCGAGAACAGAGTGCAGAGCGTAACCATCACAGAGAACAGTGTGCGGAGAGTAAAAATCACAGAGAGCAGAGTGAAGAGAGTAAAAATCACAGAGAGCAGAGTACAGAGAGTAAAAATCACAGACTGCCGAGTGCACAGAGTAAAAATCACAGAGAGCAGAGTGTGGAGATTAAAAATCAAAGAGAGCTGAGGGCAGAGAGTAAAAATAACAGAGAACAGACTAGGGAGAGTAAATATCACAGAGATCAGAGTTCAGAGAGTAAACATCACAGAGAACAGTGTTCAGAGAGTAAAAATCACACAGACCTGAGGGCAGAGAGTAAAGACCACAGAGAGCAGAGTGCAGAGAGTAAAACTAGCAGAGATCATAGTGCGGAGACCAAACATCACAGAGAACAGAGTGCAGAGAGTAAAAATCACGCAGACCTGAGGGCAGAGAGTAAAGATCACAGAGAGCGGAGGGCAGAGAGTAAAACTCTCAGAGATCATAGTGCGGAGACCAAACATCACAGAGAACAGAGTGCGGAGAGCAAAAATCACAGAGAACAGAGTGAACAGAGTAATAAACACAGAGGACAGAGTCCAGAGAGTAGAAATCACAGAGAGCAGAGTGCTGAGAGTAAAAATCTCAGAGGACAGAGTGCGGAGAGTAAAAGTCACTAAGAATGGAGTGCTGATAATAAAACTCACAGAGAGCAGAGGGCAGAGAATAAAAATCACAGAGATCAGAGTGCGGAGAGTAAAAATTACAGAGATCAGAGTGCAGATCGTAAAAATCACAGAGATCAGAGTGCAGAGAGTAAAAATAACAGAGATCTGTGTGCAGAGAGTAAAAAAACCACAGAGAGCAGAGTGCAGAGTGTAAAAGTCACAGAGATCGGTGTGCAGAGAGTAAAAATGGCAGAGAACAGAGTGCGGAGATTAAAAATCACAGATTGCCGAGTGCATAGAGTAAAAATCACAGAGAGCATAGTGCAGAGATTAAAAATCATAGAGAGCAGGGTGCGGAGAGTAAAAATCACAGACAGCTGAGTACAGCGAGTAAAAATCACGGAGAACAGAGTGCGGAGATTAAAAATCAAAGAGAGCTGAGGGCAGAGAGTAAAAATAACAGAGAACAGACTAGGGAGAGTAAATATCACCGAAATCAGAGTGCAGAGAGTAAATATCACAGAGAGCAGAGTGCAGAGAGTAAAAGCCACAGGCAGCTGAGTGCAGAGAGTAAAAATCACAGAGAGCAGAGTGCGGAGATGAAAAATCACAGAGAACAGAGTGCAGAGAGTAGAAATCACAGAGAGCAGAGTGCAGAGAGTAAAAATTAGAGAGAGCACAGTGCGGAGAGTAAAAATCACAGAGAATACAGTGCAGAGAGAAAAAATCACAAGAGCGCAGAATGCAGAGAGTGAAAATCACAGAAATTAGAGTGCAGAGTGTAAAAATCACAGAGCGCAGGATGCAGAGAGTAAAAATGACAGAAAACAGAGTGCAGAGTGTAAAAATCTCAGAGAATAGAGTGCGGAGAGTAAAAATCACAGACAGCAGAGTGCGGTGAGTAAAGATCACAGAGAGCAGAGTACAGAGAGTAAAATTCACAGAGAGCAGAGTGCAGACTGTAAAAATCACCGAGAACAGAGTGCAGAGCGTAACCATCACAGAGAACAGTGTGCGGAGAGTAAAAATCACAGAGAGCAGAGTGAGGAGATTAAAAATTTGAGAGAGCACAGTGCGGAGAGAAAAAATCACAGAGAACAGAGTGCAGAGAGTAAAAATCACAGAGCGCAGAATGCAGAGAGTGAAAATCACAGAAATTAGAGTGCAGAGAGTAAAAATCACAGAGAACAGACTGGGGAGAGTAAAAATCACAGAAAACAGTGTACACAGAGTAAATATCACAGAGATCAGAGAGCAGAGAGTAAAAATCACAGAGAACAGAGTGCGGAGAGCAAAAATCACAGAGAACAGAATGCGGAGAGCAAAAATCACAGCGAACAGAGTGCAGAGAGTAAAAATCACACAGACCTGTGGGCAGAGAGTAAAGATCACAGAGAACAGAGTGCAGAGAGTAAGACTCTCAGAGATCATAGTGCGGAGAGCAAACATCACAGAGAACAGAGTGCAGAGAGTAAAAATCACAGAGTGCCGAGTGCAGAGAGTAAAAATCACAGACAGCTGAGTGCAGAGTGTAAAAATCACAGACAGCAGAGTGCGGAGACTTAAAATCGAGAGAGCAGAGTGCAGAGAGTAAGAATCTCTGAGAGCTGAGTGCAGAGAGTAAGCATCACAGTGAAAAGAGTGCAGAGAGTAAAAATCACACAGACCTGAGGGCAGAGAGTAAAGATCACAGAGAGCAGAGGGCAGAGAGTAAGACTCGCAGAGATCATAGTGTGGAGAGCAAACATCACAGGGAACAGAGTGCAGAGAGTAAAAATCACAGACAGCTGAGTGCAGAGAGTAAAAATCTCAGAGGCCAGAGTGAAGAGAGTGAATAACACAGAGAGCAGAGTACAGAGAGTAAAAATCACAGAGTGCCGAGTGCAGAGAGTAAAAATCACAGACTGCTGAGTGCAGAGTGTAAAAATCACAGACAGCAGAGTGCGGAGATTTAAAATCAGAGAGAGCACAGTGCGGAGAATAAAAATCACAGAGAACAGAGTGCGGACGGTAGAAATCACAGAGAGCAGAGTGCAGAGAGTAAAAATATCAGAGAGCACAGTGCAGAGATTAAAAATCACAGAAAACAGTGTACACAGAGTAAATATCACAGAGATCAGAGAGCAGAGAGTAAAAACCACAGAGAGCAGATTTGGCAGAGTAAAAGTCACAGAGAACAGAGTGCGGAGCGCAAAAATCACAGAGAACAGAGTGCACAGAGTAATAATCACAGAGAACAGAGTGCAGAGAGTAAAAATCACAGACAGCTGAGTGCAGAGAGTAAAAATCACAGAGAACAGAGTGCGGAGATGAAAAATCAGAGAGAGCAGAGTGCGGAGAATAAAAATAACAGAGATCAGAGTGCAGAGAGTAAAAATGACAGGGAACAGAGTGCAGACTGTAAAAATCAAAGAGAACAGAGTGTGGAGAGTAAAACTCGCAGAGAGCAGAGTACAGAGAGTAAAAATCATAGAGTGTCGAGTGCAGAGAGTAAAAATCACAGACCGCTGAGTGCAGAGAATTAAAATCAGAGAGAGCAGAGTGCGGAGAATAAAAATCACAGAGAACAGAGTGCGGACAGTAGAAATCACAGAGAGCAGAGTGCAGAGAGTAAAAATATCAGAGAGCACAGTGCAGAGATTAAAAATCACAGAGAGCAGAGTTCGGAGAGTAAAAATCACAGAGATCTGAGTGCAGAGAGTAAAAATCACAGAGATCAGAGTGCGGAGAGTAAAAGTTACAGAGATCAGAGTGCAGAAAGTGAATATCACAGAGAGCAGAGTGAAGAGAGTAAAATTCACAGAAAGCAGAGTACAGAGAGTAAAAATCACAGAGTGCCGAGTGCAGAGAGTAAAAATCTCAGAGGGCAGAGTGCGGAGAGTGAAAATCACAGAGATCAGAGTGCAGAGAAGAAAAGTCTCAGAGATCAGAGTGCAGAGAGTAAAAATCACAGAGATCAGAGTGCAGAGATTGAAAATCAGAGAGAGCAGAGTGCGGAGAATAAAAATCACAGAGAACAGAGTGCAGAGAGTAGAAATCCCAGAGATCAGAGTGCAGAGAGTAAAAATCACAGAGAACATCGTGCAGACTGTAAAAATCACCGAGAGCAGAGTGCAGAGCGTAACCATCACAGAGAACAGTGTGCGGAGAGTAAAAATCACAGAGAGCAGAGTGAAGAGAGTAAAAATCACAGAGAGCAGAGTACAGAGAGTAAAAATCACAGAGTGCCGAGTGCAGAGAGTAAAAATCACAGAGATCAGAGTGCGGAGAGTAAAAGTTACAGAGATCAGAGTGCAGAAAGTAAATATCACAGAGAGCAGAGTGAAGAGAGTAAAAATCACAGAAAGCAGGGTACAGTGAGTAAAAATCACAGAGAGCATAGTGAGGAGATGAAACATTAGAGAGAGCACAGTGCGGTGAGTAAAAATCACAGAGAACAGAGTGCAGAGAGTAAAAAAATGCAGAGACTGAAAATCACAGAAATTAGAGCGCAGAGAGTAAAAATCACAGAGAACAGACTGGGGAGAGCAAAGATCACAGAAAACAGTGTACACAGAGTAAATATCACAGAGATCAGAGAGCAGAGAGTAAAAATCACAGAGAACAGAGTGCAGAGAGCAAAAATCACAGAGAACAGAGTGCACAGAGTAATAATCACAGAGAACATAGTGCAGAGAGTAAAAATCACAGAGAACAGAGTGCAGAGAGTAAAAATCACAGAGAACAGAGTGCGGAGAGTAAAAACCACAGAGAGCAGAATTGGCAGAGTAAAAGTCACAGAAAGCAGAGTGTGGAGTGTAAAAATCACAGACAGCTGAGTGCAGAGAGTAAAAATCACAGAGAGCAGAGTGCGGAGATTAAAAACCAGAGAGAGCAGAGTGCGGAGAATAAAAATCACAGAGAACCGAGTACACAGAGTAGAAATCACAGAGAGCAGAGTGCACAGAGTAAAAATCTCAGAGGCCAGAGTGAAGAGAGTGAATAACACAGAGAGCAGAGTACAGAGAGTAAAAATCACAGAGTGCCGAGTGCAGAGAGTAAAAATCACAGACTGCTGAGTGCAGAGTGTAAAAATCACAGACAGCAGAGTGCGGAGATTTAAAATCAGAGAGAGCATAGTGCGGAGAATAAAAATCACAGAGAATAGAGTGCGGACTGTAGAAATCACAGAGAGCAGAGTGCAGAGAGTAAAAATATCAGAGAGCACAGTGCAGAGATTAAAAATCACAGAGAGCAGAGTTCGGAGAGTAAAAATCACAGAGATCTGAGTGCAGAGAGTAAAAATCACAGAGAAATGAGTGCGGAGAGTAAAAGTTACAGAGATCAGAGTGCAGAAAGTAAATATCACAGAGAGCAGAGTGAAGAGAGTAAAAATCACAGAGATCAGAGTGCAGAGAGGAAAAGTCTCAGAGATCAGAGTGCAGAGAGTAAAAATCACAGAGATCTGAGTGCAGAGAGTAAATATCACAGAGAAATGAGTGCGGAGAGTAAAAGTTACAGAGATCAGAGTGCAGAAAGTAAAAATCACAGAGAACAGACTGGGGAGAGTAAAAATCACAGAAAACAGTGTACACAGAGTAAATATCACAGAGATCAGAGAGCAGAGAGTAAAAACCACAGAGAGCAGAATTGGCGGAGTAAAAATCACAGAAAGCAGAGTGCGGAGTGCAAAAACCACAGAGAGAAGTGTGCAGGGAGTAAAAATCACAGACAGGAGAGTGAAGAGAGTAAAAATCACAGAGATCAGAGTGCGGAAAGTCAAAATCACAGAGAGCGGATTGCAGAGAATAAAAATCCCAGAGATCAGAGTGCAGAGAGTAAGAATCTCTGAGAGCTGAGTGCAGAGAGTAAACATCACAGAGAACAGAGTGCAGAGAGTAAAAATCACACAGACCTGAGGGCAGAGAGTAAAGATCACAGTGGGCAGAGGGCAGAGAGTAAGACTCTCAGAGATCATAGTGCGGACAGCAAACATCACAGAGAACAGAGTGCAGAGAGTAAAACTCACAGAGAGCATAGTGCAGTGATTAAAAATCACAGAGAGCAGGGTGCGGAGACTAAAAATGACAGAGAACAGAGAGCAGACTGTAAAAATCACAGAGAACACAGTGCGGAGAGAAAAAATCACAGAGAACCGAGTGCAGAGAGTAAAAATCACAGACAGCTGAGTGCAGAGAGTAAAAATCACAGAGAGCAGATGGAGAGAGTAAAAATCACAGAGAACAGAGTGCGGAGAGTAAAAATAACAGAGATCAGAGTGCAGAGAGTAAAAATGACAGGGAACAGAGTGCAGACTGTAAAAATCAAAGAGAACAGAGTGCGGAGAGTAAAAATCACAGAGAGCAGAGTACAGAGAGTAGAAATCACAGAGAGCAGAGTGCAGAGAGTAAAACTCTCAGAGGGCAGAGTGAAGAGAGTGAATATCACAGAGAACAGGCTGCGGAGAGTAAAAATCACAGAGAGCAGAGTACAGCGAGTAAAAATCACGGAGAGCAGAGTGCGGAGATTAAAAATCAGAGAGAGCTGAGGGCAGAGAGTTAAAATAACAGAGAACAGAGTAGGGAGAGTAAATATCACAGAAATCAGAGTGCAGAGAGTAAATATCACAGAGAGCAGAGTGCAGAGAGCAAAAGCCACAGAGATCAGTGTGCAGAGAGTAAAAATCACAGAGACAGAATGCACAGTGTGAAAATCACAGAAAGCCGAGTGCAGAGAGTAAAAATCACAGAGAGCAGAGTACAGAGAGTAAACATTAGAGAGAGCACAGTGCAGAGAGTAAATATCACAGAGACCAGAATGAAGAGAGTGAAAATCACAGGGTGCCGAGTGCTGAGAGTAAAAATCACAGAGAGCTGAGTGCAGAGAGTAAGAAGCACAGAGAGCAGAGTGAGGAGATTAAAAATCACAGAGAACAGAGTCCAGAGAGTAGGAATCACAGAGAGCAGAGTGCAGAGAGTAAAAATCTCAGAGGGCAGAGTGCGGAGAGTAAAAATCTCTAAGAATGGAGTGCTGATAATATAACTCACAGAAAGCAGAGGCCAGAGATTAAAAATCACAGAGATCGGAGTGCGGAGAGTAAAAATTACAGAGATCAGACTGCAGAGAATAAAAATCACAGAGAGCAGAGTGCAGAGAGTAAAAATTAGAGAGAGCACAGTGCGGAGAGTAAAAATCACAGAGGACACAGTGCAGAGAATAAAAATCACAGACCGCAGAGTGCAGAGAGCGAAAATCACAGAAATTTGAGTGCAGAGAGTAAAAATCACAGAGAACAGACTGGGGAGAGTAAAAATCACAGACAGCTGAGTGCAGAGAGTAAAAATCACAGAGAACAGAGTGCGGAGATGAAAAATCAGAGAGAACAGAGTGCGGAGAATAAAAATAACAGAGATCAGAGTGCAGAGAGTAAAAATGACAGGGAACAGAGTGCAGACTGTAAAAATCAAAGAGAACAGAGTGTGGAGAGTAAAACTCGCAGAGAGCAGAGTACAGAGAGTAAAAATCATAGAGTGTCGAGTGCAGAGAGTAAAAATCACAGACCGCTGAGTGCAGAGATTTAAAATCAGAGAGAGCAGAGTGCGGAGAATAAAAATCACAGAGAACAGAGTGCGGACAGTAGAAATCACAGAGAGCAGAGTGCAGAGAGTAAAAATATCAGAGAGCACAGTGCAGAGATTAAAAATCACAGAGAGCAGAGTTCGGAGAGTAAAAATCACAGAGATCTGAGTGCAGAGAGTAAAAATCACAGAGATCAGAGTGCGGAGAGTAAAAGTTACAGAGATCAGAGTGCAGAAAGTAAATATCACAGAGAGCAGAGTGAAGAGAGTAAAATTCACAGAAAGCAGAGTACAGAGAGTACAAATCACAGAGTGCCGAGTGCAGAGAGTAAAAATCTCAGAGGGCAGAGTGCGGAGAGTGAAAATCACAGAGATCAGAGTGCAGAGAAGAAAAGCCTCAGAGATCAGAGTGCAGAGAGTTAAAATCACAGAGATCAGAGTGCAGAGATTGAAAATCAGAGAGAGCAGAGTGCGGAGAATAAAAATCACAGAGAACAGAGTGCAGAGAGTAGAAATCACAGAGATCAGAGTGCAGAGAGTAAAAATCACAGAGAACATCGTGCAGACTGTAAAAATCACCGAGAGCAGAGTGCAGAGCGTAACCATCACAGAGAACAGTGTGCGGAGAGTAAAAATCACAGAGAGCAGAGTGAAGAGAGTAAAAATCACAGAGAGCAGAGTACAGAGAGTAAAAATCACAGAGTGCCGTGTGCAGAGAGTAAAAATCACAGAGATCAGAGTGCGGAGAGTAAAAGTTACAGAGATCAGAGTGCAGAAAGTAAATATCACAGAGAGCAGAGTGAAGAGAGTAAAAATCACAGAAAGCAGAGTACAGTGAGTAAAAATCACAGAGAGCATAGTGAGGAGATGAAACATTAGAGAGAGCACAGTGCGGTGAGTAAAAATCACAGAGAACAGAGTGCAGAGAGTAAAAATCACAGAGCGCAGAATGCAGAGACTGAAAATCACAGAAATTAGAGTGCAGAGAGTAAAAATCACAGAGAACAGACTTGGGAGAGCAAAGATCACAGAAAACAGTGTACACAGAGTAAATATCACAGAGATCAGAGAGCAGAGAGTAAAAATCACAGAGAACAGAGTGCGGAGAGCAAAAATCACAGAGAACAGAGTGCACAGAGTAATAATCACAGAGAACATAGTGCAGAGAGTAAAAATCACAGAGAACAGAGTGCAGAGAGTAAAAATCACAGAGAACAGAGTGCGGAGAGTAAAAACCACAGAGAGCAGAATTGGCAGAGTAAAAGTCACAGAAAGCAGAGTGTGGAGTGTAAAAATCACAGACAGCTGAGTGCAGAGAGTAAAAATCACAGAGAGCAGAGTGCGGAGATTAAAAACCAGAGAGAGCAGAGTGCGGAGAATAAAAATCACAGAGAACCGAGTGCACAGAGTAGAAATCACAAAGAGCAGAGTGCAGAGAGTAAAAATCTCAGAGGCCAGAGTGAAGAGAGTGAATAACACAGAGAGCAGAGTACAGAGAGTAAAAATCACAGAGTGCCGAGTGCAGAGAGTAAAAATCACAGACTGCTGAGTGCAGAGTGTAAAAATCACAGACAGCAGAGTGCGGAGATTTAAAATCAGAGAGAGCATAGTGCGGCGAATAAAAATCACAGAGAACAGAGTGCGGACAGTAGAAATCACAGAGAGCAGAGTGCAGAGAGTAAAAATATCAGAGAGCACAGTGCAGAGATTAAAAATCACAGAGAGCAGAGTTCGGAGAGTAAAAATCACAGAGATCTGAGTGCAGAGAGTAAAAATCACAGAGAAATGAGTGCGGAGAGTAAAAGTTACAGAGATCAGAGTGCAGAAAGTAAATATCACAGAGAGCAGAGTGAAGAGAGTAAAAATCACAGAGATCAGAGTGCAGAGAGCGAAAATCACAGAAATTTGAGTGCAGAGAGTAAAAATCACAGAGAACAGACTGGGGAGAGTAAAAATCACAGACAGCTGAGTGCAGAGAGTAAAAATCACAGAGAACAGAGTGCAGAGATGAAAAATCAGAGAGAGCAGAGTGCGGAGAATAAAAATAACAGAGATCAGAGTGCAGAGAGTAAAAATGACAGGGAACAGAGTGCAGACTGTAAAAATCAAAGAGAACAGAGTGTGGAGAGTAAAACTCGCAGAGAGCAGAGTACAGAGAGTAAAAATCATAGAGTGTCGAGTGCAGAGAGTAAAAATCACAGACCGCTGAGTGCAGAGATTTAAAATCAGAGAGAGCAGAGTGCGGAGAATAAAAATCACAGAGAACAGAGTGCGGACAGTAGAAATCACAGAGAGCAGAGTGCAGAGAGTAAAAATATCAGAGAGCACAGTGCAGAGATTAAAAATCACAGAGAGCAGAGTGCAGAGAGTAAAAATCACAGAGAACAGAGTGCGGAGAGTAAAAACCACAGAGAACAGACTTGGGAGAGCAAAGATCACAGAAAACAGTGTACACAGAGTAAATATCACAGAGATCAGAGAGCAGAGAGTAAAAATCACAGAGAACAGAGTGCGGAGAGCAAAAAAATCACAGAGAACAGAGTGCACAGAGTAATAATCACAGAGAACATAGTGCAGAGAGTAAAAATCACAGAGAACAGAGTGCAGAGAGTAAAAATCACAGAGAACAGAGTGCGGAGAGTAAAAACCACAGAGAGCAGAATTGGCAGAGTAAAAGTCACAGAAAGCAGAGTGTGGAGTGTAAAAATCACAGACAGCTGAGTGCAGAGAGTAAAAATCACAGAAAAGCAGAGTGCGGAGATTAAAAACCAGAGAGAGCAGAGTGCGGAGAATAAAAATCACAGAGAACCGAGTGCACAGAGTAGAAATCACAGAGAGCAGAGTGCAGAGAGTAAAAATCTCAGAGGCCAGAGTGAAGAGAGTGAATAACACAGAGAGCAGAGTACAGAGAGTAAAAATCACAGAGTGCCGAGTGCAGAGAGTAAAAATCACAGACTGCTGAGTGCAGAGTGTAAAAATCACAGACAGCAGAGTGCGGAGATTTAAAATCAGAGAGAGCATAGTGCGGAGAATAAAAATCACAGAGAACAGAGTGCGGACAGTAGAAATCACAGAGAGCAGAGTGCAGAGAGTAAAAATATCAGAGAGCACAGTGCAGAAATTAAAAATCACAGAGATCTGAGTGCAGAGAGTAAAAATCACAGAGAAATGAGTGCGGAGAGTAAAAGTTACAGAGATCAGAGTGCAGAAAGTAAATATCACAGAGAGCAGAGTGAAGAGAGTAAAAATCACAGAGATCAGAGTGCAGAGAGCGAAAATCACAGAAATTTGAGTGCAGAGAGTAAAAATCACAGAGAACAGACTGGGGAGAGTAAAAATCACAGACAGCTGAGTGCAGAGAGTAAAAAATCACAGAGAACAGAGTGCGGAGATGAAAAATCAGAGAGAGCAGAGTGCGGAGAATAAAAATAACAGAGATCAGAGTGCAGAGAGTAAAAATGACAGGGAACAGAGTGCAGACTGTAAAAATCAAAGAGAACAGAGTGTGGAGAGTAAAACTCGCAGAGAGCAGAGTACAGAGAGTAAAAATCATAGAGTGTCGAGTGCAGAGAGTAAAAATCACAGACCGCTGAGTGCAGAGATTTAAAATCAGAGAGAGCAGAGTGCGGAGAATAAAAATCACAGAGAACAGAGTGCGGACAGTAGAAATCACAGAGAGCAGAGTGCAGAGAGTAAAAATATCAGAGAGCACAGTGCAGAGATTAAAAATCACAGAGAGCAGAGTTCGGAGAGTAAAAATCACAGAGATCTGAGTGCAGAGAGTAAAAATCACAGAGATCAGAGTGCGGAGAGTAAAAGTTACAGAGATCAGAGTGCAGAAAGTAAATATCACAGAGAGCAGAGTGAAGAGAGTAAAATTCACAGAAAGCAGAGTACAGAGAGTAAAAATCACAGAGTGCCGAGTGCAGAGAGTAAAAATCTCAGAGGGCAGAGTGCGGAGAGTGAAAATCACAGACATCAGAGTGCAGAGAAGAAAAGTCTCAGAGATCAGAGTGCGGAGAATAAAAATCACAGAGAACAGAGTGCAGAGAGTAGAAATCACAGAGATCAGAGTGCAGAGAGTAAAAATCACAGAGAACATCGTGCAGACTGTAAATATCACCGAGAGCAGAGTGCAGAGCGTAACCATCACAGAGAACAGTGTGCGGAGAGTAAAAATCACAGACAGCAGAGTGAAGAGAGTAAAAATCACAGAGAGCAGAGTACAGAGAGTAAAAATCACAGAGTGCCGAGTGCAGAGAGTAAAAATCACAGAGATCAGAGTGCGGAGAGTAAAAGTTAGAGATCAGAGTGCAGAAAGTAAATATCACAAAGAGCAGAGTGAAGAGAGTAAAAATCACAGAAAGCAGAGTACAGTGAGTAAAAATCACAGAGAGCATAGTGAGGAGATGAAACATTAGAGAGAGCACAGTGCGGTGAGTAAAAATCACAGAGAACAGAGTGCAGAGAGTAAAAATCACAGAGCGCAGAATGCAGAGACTGAAAATCACAGAAATTAGAGTGCAGAGAGTAAAAATCACAGAGAACAGACTGGGGAGAGCAAAGATCACAGAAAACAGTGTACACAGAGTAAATATCACAGAGATCAGAGAGCAGAGAGTAAAAATCACAGAGAACAGAGTGCGGAGAGCAAAAATCACAGAGAACAGAGTGCACAGAGTAATAATCACAGAGAACATAGTGCAGAGAGTAAAAATCACAGAGAACAGAGTGCAGAGAGTAAAAATCACAGAGAACAGAGTGCGGAGAGTAAAAACCACAGAGAGCAGAATTGGCAGAGTAAAAGTCACAGAAAGCAGAGTGTGGAGTGTAAAAATCACAGACAGCTGACTGCAGAGAGTAAAAATCACAGAGAGCAGAGTGCGGAGATTAAAAACCAGAGAGAGCAGAGTGCGGAGAATAAAAATCACAGAGAACCGAGTGCACAGAGTAGAAATCACAGAGAGCAGAGTGCAGAGAGTAAAAATCTCAGAGGGCAGAGTGAAGAGAGTGACCATCACAGAGAGCAGAGCACAGAGATTAAAAATCACAGAGTGCCGAGTGCTGAGAGTAAAAATCACAGACTGCTGAGTGCAGAGTGTAAGAATCACAGACAGCAGAGTGCGGAGATTTAAAATCAGAGAGAGCATAGTGTGGAGAATAAAAATCACAGAGAACAGAGTGCGGACAGTAGAAATCACAGAGAGCAGAGTGCAGAGAGTAAAAATATCAGAGAGCACAGTGCAGAGATTAAAAATCACAGAGAGCAGAGTTCGGAGAGTAAAAATCACAGAGATCTGAGTGCAGAGAGTAAAAATCACAGAGAAATGAGTGCGGAGAGTAAAAGTTACAGAGATCAGAGTGCAGAAAGTAAATATCACAGAGAGCAGAGTGAAGAGAGTAAAAATCACAGAGATCAGAGTGCAGAGAGGAAAAGTCTCAGAGATCAGAGTGCAGAGAGTAAAAATCACAGAGATCAGAGTGCAGAGAATAAAAATCACAGACCGCAGAGTGCAGAGAGCGAAAATCACAGAAATTAGAGTGCAGAGAGTAAAAATCACAGAGAACAGACTGGGGACAGTAAAAATCACAGAAAACAGTGTACACAGAGTAAATATCACAGAGATCAGAGAGCAGAGAGTAAAAACCACAGAGAGCAGAATTGGCGGAGTAAAAATCACAGAAAGCAGAGTGCGGAGTGCAAAAACCACAGAGAGAAGTGTGCAGGGAGTAAAAATCACAGACAGCAGAGTGAAGAGAGTAAAAATCACAGAGATCAGAGTGCGGAAAGTCAAAATCACAGAGAGCGGATTGCAGAGAATAAAAATCCCAGAGATCAGAGTGCAGAGAGTAAGAATCTCTGAGAGCTGAGTGCAGAGAGTAAACATCACAGAGAACAGAGTGCAGAGAGTAAAAATGACACAGACCTGAGGGCAGAGAGTAAAGATCACAGTGGGCAGAGGGCAGAGAGTAAGACTCTCAGAGATCATAGTGCGGAGAGCAAACATCACAGAGAACAGAGTGCAGAGAGTAAAAATCACAGAGAGCATAGTGCAGTGATTAAAAATCACAGAGAGCAGGGTGCGGAGAGTAAAAATGACAGAGAACAGAGAGCAGACTGTAGAAATCACAGAGAACACAGTGCGGAGAGAAAAAATCACAGAGTACCGAGTGCAGAGAGTAAAAATCACAGACAGCTGAGTGCAGAGAGTAAAAATCACAGAGAGCAGATGGAGAGAGTAAAAATCACAGAGAACAGAGTGCGGAGAGTAAAAATAACAGAGATCAGAGTGCAGAGAGTAAAAATGACAGGGAACAGAGTGCAGACTGTAAAAATCAAAGAGAACAGAGTGCGGAGAGTAAAAATCACAGAGAGCAGAGTACAGAGAGTAGAAATCACAGAGAGCAGAGTGCAGAGAGTAAAACTCTCAGAGGGCAGAGTGAAGAGAGTGAATATCACAGAGAACAGGCTGCGGAGAGTAAAAATCACAGAGAGCAGAGTACAGCGAGTAAAAATCACGGAGAGCAGAGTGCGGAGATTAAAAATCAGAGAGAGCTGAGGGCAGAGAGTTAAAATAACAGAGAACAGAGTAGGGAGAGTAAATATCACAGAAATCAGAGTGCAGAGAGTAAATATCACAGAGAGCAGAGTGCAGAGAGCAAAAGCCACAGAGATTAGTGTGCAGAGAGTAAAAATCACAGAGACAGAATGCACAGTGTGAAAATCACAGAAATCAGAGTGCAGAGAGTAAAAATCACAGAGAGCAGAGTACAGAGAGTAAACATTAGAGAGAGCACAGTGCGGAGAGTAAATATCACAGAGACCAGAATGAAGAGAGTGAAAATCACAGGGTGCCGAGTGCTGAGAGTAAAAATCACAGAGAGCTGAGTGCAGAGAGTAAGAAGCACGGAGAGCAGAGTAAGGAGATTAAAAATCAGAGAGAGCAGAGTGCGGAGAATAAAAATCACAGAGAACAGAGTCCAGAGAGTAGGAATCACAGAGAGCAGAGTGCAGAGAGTAACAATCTCAGAGGGCAGAGTGCGGAGAGTAAAAATCTCTAAGAATGGAGTGCTGATAATATAACTCACAGAAAGCAGAGGCCAGAGATTAAAAATCACAGAGATCGGAGTGCGGAGAGTAAAAATTACAGAGATCAGACTGCAGAGAATAAAAATCACAGAGAGCAGAGTGCAGAGAGTAAAAATTAGAGAGAGCACAGTGCGGAGAGTAAAAATCACAGAGAACACAGTGCAGAGAATAAAAATCACAGACCGCAGAGTGCAGAGAGCGAAAATCACAGAAATTTGAGTGCAGAGAGTATAAATCACAGAGAACAGACTGGGGAGAGTAAAAATCACAGAAAACAGTGTACACAGAGTAAATATCACAGAGATCAGAGAGCAGAGAGTAAAAACCACAGAAAGCAGAATTGGCGGAGTAAAAATCACAGAAAGCAGAGTGCGGAGTGTAAAAATCACAGAGAGAAGTGTGCAGGGAGTAAAAATCACAGACAGCAGAGTGCAGAGAGTAAACATCACAGAGAACAGAATGCAGAGAGTAAAAATCACAGAGAGCATAGTGCAGTGATTAAAAATCACAGAGAGCAGGGTGCGGAGAGTAAAAATGACAGAGAACAGAGAGCAGACTGTAAAAATCACAGAGAGCACAGTGCGGAGAGAAAAAATCACAGAGTACCGAGTGCAGAGAGTAAAAATTACAGACAGCTGAGTGCAGAGAGTAAAAATCACAGAGAGCAGAGTGCGGAGATGAAAAATCAGAGAAAGCAGAGTGCGGAGAATAAAAATCACAGAGAACAGAGTGCAGAGAGTAGAAATCACAGAGAGCAGAGTGCGGAGAGTGAAAATCACAGAGATCAGCGTGCAGAGAGGAAAAGTCTCAGAGATCAGAGTGCAGAGAGTAAAAATCACAGAGATCAGAGTGCAGAGATTAAAAATCAGAGAGAGCAGAGTGTGGAGAATAAAAATCACAGAGAACAGAGTGCAGAGAGTAGAAATCACAGAGAGCAGAGTGCAGAGAGTAAAAATCTCAGAGGGCAGAGTGCGGAGAGTGAAAATCACAGAGATCAGTGTGCAGAGAGTAAAAATCACAGAGAACATCGTGCAGACTGTAAAAATCACCGAGAACAGAGTGCAGAGCGTAACCATCACAGAGAACAGTGTGCGGAGAGTAAAAATCACAGAGAGCAGAGTGAAGAGAGTAAAAATCACAGAGAGCAGAGTACAGAGAGTAAAAATCACAGAGTGCCGAGTACACAGATTAAAAATCACAGAGATCAGCGTGCGGAGAGTAAAAGTTACAGAGATCAGAGTGCCGAAAGTAAATATCACAGACAGCAGAGTGAAGAGATTAAAAATCACAGAAAGCAGAGTACAGTGAGTAAAAATCACAGAGAGCAGAGTGAGGAGATGAATCATTAGAGAGAGCACAGTGCGGAGAGTAAAAATCACAGAGAACAGAGTGCAGAGAGTAAAAATCACAGAGCGCAGAATGCAGAGACTGAAAATCACAGAAATTAGAGTGCAGAGAGTAAAAATCACAGAGAACAGACTGGGGAGAGTAAAAATCACAGAGAACAGAGTGAGGAGAGCAAAAATCACAGAGAACAGAGTGCACAGAGTAATAATCACAGAGAACATAGTGCAGAGAGTAAAAATCACAGAGACCAGAGTGTGGAGAGTTAAAATCACAGAGATCTGTGTGCAGAGAGTAAAAAACCACAGAGAGCAGAATTGGCAGAGTAAAAATCACAGAAAGCAGAGTGCGGAGTGTAAAAATCACAGAGAGAAGTGTGCAGGGAGTAAAAATCACAGACAGCAGAGTGAAGAGAGTAAAAATCACAGAGATCAGAGTGCGGAAAGTCAAAATCACAGAGAACGGATTGCAGAGAATAAAAATGCCAGAGATCAGAGTGCAGAGAGTAAGAATCTCTGAGAGCTGAGTGCAGAGAGTAAGCATCACAGAGAACAGAGTGCAGAGAGTAAACATCACACAGACCTGAGGGCAGAGGGTAAAAATCACAGACAGCTGAGTGCAGAGAGTAAAAATCACAGAGAGCAGAGTGCGGAGATAAAAAATCAGAGAGAGCTGAGTGCGGAGAATAAAAATAACAGAGATCAGAGTGCAGAGAGTAAAAAAGACAGGGAACAGAGTGCAGACTGTAAAAATCAAAGAGAACAGAGTGCGGAGAGTAAAAATCGCAGAGAGCATAGTGCAGTGATTAAAAATCACAGAGAGCAGGGTGCGGGGAGTAAAAATGACAGAGAACAGAGAGCAGACTGTAAAAATCACAGAGAACACAGTGCGGAGAGAAAAAAATCACAGAGTACCGAGTGCAGAGAGTAAAAATCACAGACAGCTGAGTGCAGAGAGTAAAAATCACAGAGAGCAGAGTGCGGAGATGAAAAATCAGAGAGAGCAGAGTGCGGAGAATAAAAATAACAGAGATCGGAGTGCAGAGAGTAAAAATGACAGGGAACAGAGTGCAGACTGTAAAAATCAAAGAGAACAGAGTGCAGAGAGTAAAAATCGCAGAGAGCAGAGTACAGAGAGTAAAAATCATAGAGTGCCGAGTGCAGAGAGTAAAAATCACAGACAGCTGAGTGCAGAGAGTAAAAATCACAGAGAGCAGAGTGCGGAGATTAAAAATCACAGAGAGCAGAGTGCAGAGAGTAAAAATCACCGAGGCCAGAGTGAAGAGCGTGAATATCACAGAGTGCCGAGTGCAGAGAGTAAAAATCACAGACTGCTGAGTGCAGAGTGTAAAAATCACAGACAGCAGAGTGCGGAGATTTAAAATCAGAGAGAGCAGAGTGCGGAGAATAAAAATCACAGAGAACAGAGTGCGGACAGTAGAAATCACAGAGAGCAGAGTGCAGAGAGTAAAAATATCAGAGAGCACAGTGCAGAGATTAAAAATCACAGAGAGCAGAGTTCGGAGAGTAAAAATCACAGTGGGCAGAGGGCAGAGAGTAAGACTCTCAGAGATCATAGTGCGGAGAGCAAACATCACAGAGAACAGAGTGCAGAGAGTAAAAATCACAGAGAGCATAGTGCAGTGATTAAAAATCACAGAGAGCAGGGTGCGGAGAGTTAAAATGACAGAGAACAGACAGCAGACTGTAAAAATCACAGAGAACACAGTGCGGAGAGAAAAAATCACAGAGTACCGAGTGCAGAGAGTAAAAATCACAGACAGCTGACTGCAGAGAGTAAAAATCACAGAGATCAGAGTGCGGAGATGAAAAATCAGAGAGAGCAGAGTGCGGAGAATAAAAATCACAGAGAACAGAGTACAGAGAGTAGAAGTCACAGAGAGCAGAGTGCAGAGAGTAAAACTCTCAGAGGGCAGAGTGAAGAGAGTGAATATCACAGAGAACAGGTTGCGGAGAGGAAAAATCACAGAGAGCAGAGTACAGCGAGTAAAAATCACGGAGAGCAGAGTGCGGAGATTAAAAATCAGAGAGAGCTGAGGGCAGAGAGTAAAAATAACAGAGAACAGAGTAGGGAGAGTAAATATCACAGAAATCAGAGTGCAGAGAGTAAATATCACAGAGAGCAGAGTGCAGAGAGCAAAAGCCACAGAGATCAGTGTGCAGAGAGTAAAAATCACAGAGACAGAATGCACAGTGTGAAAATCACAGAAATCAGAGTGCAGAGAGTAAAAATCACAGAGAGCAGAGTACAGAGAGTAAACATTAGAGAAAGCACAGTGCGGAGAGTAAATATCACAGAGACCAGAATGAAGAGAGTGTAAATCACAGAGAACAGAGTGCGGAGAGTAAAAATAACAGAGATCAGAGTGCAGAGAGTAAAAATGACAGGGAACAGAGTGCAGACTGTAAAAATCAAAGAGAACAGAGTGCGGAGTGTAAAAATCACAGAGAGCAGAGTACAGAGAGTAGAAATCACAGAGAGCAGAGTGCAGAGAGTAAAACTCTCAGAGGGCAGAGTGAAGAGAGTGAATATCACAGAGAACAGGTTGCGGAGAGTAAAAATCACAGAGAGCAGAGTACAGCGAGTAAAAATCACGGAGTGCAGAGTGCGGAGATTAAAAATCAGAGAGAGCTGAGGGCAGAGAGTAAAAATAACAGAGAACAGAGTAGGGAGAGTAAATATCACAGAAATCAGAGTGCAGAGAGTAAAAATCACAGAGAGCAGAGTACAGAGAGTAAACATTAGAGAGAGCACAGTGCGGAGAGTAAATATCACAGAGACCAGAATGAAGAGAGTGAAAATCACAGGGTGCCGAGTGCTGAGAGTAAAAATCACAGAGAGCTGAGTGCAGAGAGTAAGAAGCACAGACAGCAGAGTGAGGAGATTAAAAATCAGAGAGAGCAGAGTGCGGAGAATAAAAATCACAGAGGGCAGAGTGCGGAGAGTAAAAATCTCTAAGAATGGAGTGCTGATAATATAACTCACAGAGAGCAGAGGCCAGAGAATAAAAATCACAGAGATCGGAGTGCGGAGAGTAAAAATTACAGAGATCAGAGTGCAGAGAATACAAATCACAGAGAGCAGAGTGCAGAGAGTAAAAATTAGAGAGAGCACAGTGCGGAGAGTAAAAATCACAGAGAACACAGTGCAGAAAGAAAAAAATCACAGAGCGCAGAGTGCAGAGAGTGAAAATTACAGAAATTAGAGTGCAGAGTGTAAAAATCACAGAGCGCAGAGTGCAGAGAGTAAAAATGACAGAAAACAGAGTGCAGAGTGTAAAAATCTCAGAGAATAGAGTGCGGAGAGTAAAAATCACAGACAGCAGAGTGCCGTGTGTAAAGATCACAGAGAGCAGAGTACAGAGAATAAAATTCACAGAGTCCCGCGTGTAGAGAATAAAAATTACAGAGAGCAGAGTGAGGAGATTAAAAATTAGAGAGAGCACAGTGCGGAGAGTAAAAATCACAGGGAACAGAGTGCAGAGAGTAAAAATTAGAGAGAGCACAGTACGGAGAGTAAAAATCACAGAGAACAGAGTGCAGAGAGTAAAAGTCCCAGAGCGCTGAGTGCAGAGAGTGAAAATCACAGAAATTAGAGGGCAGAGAGTAAAAATCACAGAGAACAGACTGGGGAGAGTAAAAATCACAGCAAACAGTGTACACAGAGTAAATATCACAGAGATCAGAGAGCAGAGAGTAAAAATCACAGAGAACAGAGTGCGGAGAGCAAAAATCACAGAGAACAGAGTGCACAGAGTAATAACCACAGAGAACATAGTGCAGAGAGTAAAATTCACAGAGAAAGAGTGCAGAGAGTAAAAATCACAGAGAACAGAGTGCGGAGAGTAAAAACCGCAGAGAGCAAAATTGGCAGAGTAAACATCACAGAGAACAGAGTGCAGAGAGTAAAAATCACACAGACCTGAGGTCAGAGAGTAAAGATCACAGAGAGCAGAGTGCAGAGAGTAAAACTCTCAGAGATCATAGTGCGGAGACCAAACATCACAGAGAACAGAGTGCGGAGAGCAAAAATCACGGAGAACAGAGTGAACAGAGTAATAAACACAGAGAACATAGTGCAGAGAATAAAAATCACAGAGAGCAGAGTACAGAGAGTAAAAATCACAGAGTGCCGAGTGCAGAGAGTGAAAATCACAGACAGCTGAGTGCAGAGAGTAATAATCAGAGAAAGCAGAGTGCGGAGAATAAAAATCACAGACCGCAGAGTGCAGAGAGCGAAAATCACAGAAATTAGAGAGCAGTGAATAAAAATCACAGAGGAAGGAGTGCAGAGAGTAGAAATCACAGAGAGCAGAGTACAGAGAGTAAAAATCACAGAGACCAGAGTGCGGAGAGTAAAAATCACAGAGATCTGTGTGCAGAGAGTAAAAGTCTCAGAGATCAGAGTGCAGAGAGTAAAAATCACAGAGAACAGGTTGCGGAGAGTAAAAATCACAGAGAGCAGAGTACAGCGAGTAAAAATCACGGAGTGCAGAGTGCGGAGATTAAAAATCAGAGAGAGCTGAGGGCAGATAGTAAAAATAACAGAGAACAGAGTAGGGAGAGTAAATATCACAGAAATCAGAGTGCAGAGAGTAAAAATCACAGAGAGCAGAGTACAGAGAGTAAACATTAGAGAGAGCACAGTGCGGAGAGTAAATATCACAGAGACCAGAATGAAGAGAGTGAAAATCACAGGGTGCCGAGTGCTGAGAGTAAAAATCACAGAGAGCTGAGTGCAGAGAGTAAGAAGCACAGACAGCAGAGTGAGGAGATTAAAAATCAGAGAGAGCAGAGTGCGGAGAATAAAAATCACAGAGGGCAGAGTGCGGAGAGTAAAAATCTCTAAGAATGGAGTGCTGATAATATAACTCACAGAGAGCGGAGGCCAGAGAATAAAAATCACAGAGATTGGAGTGCGGAGAGTAAAAATTACAGAGATCAGAGTGCAGAGAATACAAATCACAGAGAGCAGAGGGCAGAGAGTAGAAATCACTGAGAGCAGATACAGAGAGTAAAATTCACGGAGACCAGAGTGCGGAGAGTAAAAATCACAGAGATCTGTGTGCAGAGAGTAACCATCACAGAGAACAGTGTGCGGAGAGTAAAAATCACACAGAGCTGAGGGCAGAGTGTAAAAATCACAGAGAGCAGAGGGCAGAGGGTAAAACTCACAGAGATCAGAGTCTGGAGAGCAAACATCACAGAGGACAGAGTGCAGAGAATAAAAATCACAGACCGCAGAATGCAGAGAGCGAAAATCACAGAAATTAGAGTGCAGAGAGTAAAAATCACAGAGAACAGACTGGGGAGAGTAAAAATCACAGAAAACAGTGTACACAGAGTAAATATCACAGAGATCAGAGAGCAGAGAGTAAAAACCACAGAGAGCAGAATTGGCAGAGTAAAAATCACAGAAAGCAGAGTGCGGAGTGTAAAAATCACAGAGAGAAGTGTGCAGGGAGTAAAAATCACAGACAGCAGAGTGAAGAGAGTAAAAATCACAGAGATCAGAGTGCGGAAAGTCAAAATCACAGAGAGCGGATTGCAGAGAATAAAAATCCCAGAGATCAGAGTGCAGAGAGTAAAAATCACACAGACCTGAGGGCAGAGAGTAAAGATCACAGTGGGCAGAGGGCAGAGAGTAAGACTCTCAGAGATCATAGTGCGGAGAGCAAACATCACAGAGAACAGAGTGCAAAGAGTAAAAATCGCAGAGAGCATAGTGCAGTGATTAAAAATCACAGAGAGCAGGGTGCGGAGAGTAAAAATGACAGAGAACAGAGAGAAGACTGTGAAAATCACAGAGAACACAGTGCGGAGAGAAAAAATCACAGAGTACCGAGTGCACAGAGTAAAAATCACAGAGAGCTGAGTGCAGAGAGTAAAAATCACAGAGAGCAGAGTGCGGAGATGAAAAATCAGAGAGAGCAGAGTGCGGAGATGAAAAATCACAGAGAACAGAGTGCAGAGAGTAGAAATCACAGAGAGCAGAGTGCAGAGAGTAAAAATCACAGAGAACAGAGTGCGGAGAGTATAAATAACAGAGATCAGAGTGCAGAGAGTAAAAATGACAGGGAACAGAGTGCAGACTGTAAAAATCAAAGCGAACAGAGTGCGGAGAGTAAAAATCACAGAGAGCAGAGTACAGAGAGTAAAAATCACAGAGTGCCGAGTGCAGAGAGTAAAAATCACAGACAGCTGAGTGCAGAGAGTAAAAATCACAGAGAGCAGAGGGCGGAGATTAAAAATCAGAGAGAGCAGAGTGTGGAGAATAAAAATCACAGAGAACAGAGTGCAGTGAGTAGAAATCACAGAGAGCAGAGTGCAGAGAGTAAAACTCTCAGAGGGTAGAGTGAAGAGAGTGAATATCACAGATAACAGGTTGCGGAGAGTAAAAATCACAGAGAGCAGAGTACAGCGAGTAAAAATCACGGAGAGCAGAGTGCAGAGAGTAAAAATCTCAGAGATCAGAGTGCAGAGAGTAAAAATCACAGAGATCAGAGTGCAGAGATTAAAAAACACGGAGAACAGAGTGCAGATAGTAACTATCACAGAGAACAGTGTGCGGAGAGTAAAAATCACACAGAGCTGAGGGCTGCGTGTAAAAATCACAGAGAGCAGAGGGCAGAGGGTAAAACTCACAGAGATCAGAGTCCGGAGAGCAAACATCACAGAGAACAGAGTGCAGAGAATAAAAATCACAGACCGCAGAGTGCAGAGAGCGAAAATCACAGAAATTAGAGTGCAGAAAGTAAAAATCACAGAGAACGGAGTGCAGAGAGTAGAAATCACAGAGACCAGAGTGCGGAGAGTAAAAATCACAGAGATCAGAGTGCGGAGAGTAAAAATCACAGAGATCTGTGTGCAGAGAGTAACCATCACAGAGAACAGTGTGGGAGAGTAAAAATCACACAGAGCTGAGGGCAGAGTGTAAAAATCACAGAGAGCAGAGGGCAGAGGGTAAAACTCACAGAGATCAGAGTCCGGAGAGCAAACATCACAGAGAACAGAGTGCAGAGAATAAAAATCACAGACCGCAGAGTGCAGAGAGCGAAAATCACAGAAATTAGAGTGCAGAGAGTAAAAATCACTGAGAACAGACTGGGGAGAGTAAAAACCACAGAAAACAGTGTACACAGATTAAATATCACAGAGATCAGAGAGCAGAGAGTAAAAACCACAGAGAGCAGAATTGGCAGAGTAAAAATCACAGAAAGCAGAGTGCGGAGTGTAAAAATCACAGAGAGAAGTGTGCAGGGAGTAAAAATCAGAGACAGCAGAGTGAAGAGAGTAAAAATCACAGAGATCAGAGTGCGGAAAGTCAAAATCACAGAGAGCGGATTGCAGAGAATAAAAATCCCAGAGATCAGAGTGCAGAGAGTAAGAATCTCTGAGAGCTGAGTGCGGAGAGTATAAATAACAGAGATCAGAGTGCAGAGAGTAAAAATGACAGGGAACAGAGTGCAGACTGTAAAAATCAAAGAGAACAGAGTGCGGAGAGTGAAAATCACAGAGAGCAGAGTACAGAGAGTAAAAATCATAGAGTGCCGAGTGCAGAGAGTAAAAATCATAGACAGCTGAATGCAGAGAGTAAAAATCACAGAGAGCAGAGTGCGGAGATTAAAAATCAGAGAGAGCAGAGTGTGGAGAATAAAAATCACAGAGAACAGAGTGCAGAGAGCAGAAATCACAGAGAGCAGAGTTCAGAGAGTAAAAATCTCAGAGGGCAGAGTGAAGAGAGTGAATATCACAGAGAACAGGTTGCGGAGAGTAAAAATCACAGAGAGCAGAGTACGGCGAGTAAAAATCACGGAGAGCAGAGTGCAGAGAGTAAAACTCTCAGAGATCATAGTGCGGAGACCAAACATCACAGAGAACAGAGTGCGGAGAGCAAAAATCACAGAGAACAGAGTGAACAGAGTAATAAACACAGAGAACATAGTGCAGAGAATAAAAATCACAGAGACAGAGTGCAGAGAGTGAAAATCACAGACAGGTGAGTGCAGAGAGTAATAATCAGAGAAAGCAGAGTGCGGAGATTAAAAATCAGTGAGAGCAGAGTGCGGAGAATAAAATTCACAGAGAACGGAGTGCAGAGAGTAGAAATCACAGAGAGCAGAGTGCAGAGAGTAAAAATCACAGAGAGCAGAGGGCAGAGGGTAAAACTCACAGAGATCAGAGTCCGGAGAGCAAATATCACAGAGAACAGAGTGCAGAGAATAAAAATCACAGACCGCAGAGTGCAGAGAGCGAAAATCACAGAAATTAGAGTGCAGAGAGTAAAAAATCACAGAGAACAGACTGGGGAGAGTAAAAACCACAGAAAACAGTGTACACAAAGTAAATATCACAGAGATCAGAGAGCAGAGAGTAAAAACCACAGAGAGCACAGTTGGCAGAGTAAAAATCACAGAAAGCAGAGTGCGGAGTGTAAAAATCACAGAGAGAAGCGTGCAGGGAGTAAAAATCACAGACAGCAGAGTGCAGAGAATAAAAATCACAGAGAGCAGAGTGCAGAGAGTAAAACTCTCAGAGGGCAGAGTGAAGAGAGTGAATATCACAGAGAACAGGTTGCGGAGAGTAAAAATCACAGAGAGCAGAGTACAGCGAGTAAAAATCACGGAGAGCAGAGTGCGGAGATTTAAAATCAAAGAGAGCTGAGGGCAGAGAGTAAAAATTAGAGAGAGCACAGTGCGGAGAGTAAAAATCACAGAGAACACAGTGCAGAGAGAAAAAAATTACAGAGCGCAGAGTGCAGAGAGTGAAAATCACAGAAATTAGAGTGCAGAGTGTAAAAATCACAGAGCGCAGAGTGCAGAGAGTAAAAATGACAGAAAACAGAGTGCAGAGTGTAAAAATCTCAGAGAATAGATTGCGAAGAGTAAATATCACAGACAGCAGAGTGCCGTGAGTAAAGATCACAGAGAGCAGAGTACAGAGAGTAAAATTGACAGAGTCCCGCGTGTAGAGAGTAAAAATTACAGAGAGCAGAGTGAGGAGATTAAAAATTAGAGAGAGCACAGTGCGGAGAGTAAAAATCACAGAGAACAGAGTGCAGAGAGTAAAAATTAGAGAGAGCACAGTACGGAGAGTAAAACTCACAGAGAACAGAGTGCAGAGAGTAAAAATCCCAGATCGCAGAGTGCAGAGAGTGAAAATCACAGAAATTAGAGGGCAGAGAGTAAAAATCACAGAGAACAGTGTACACAGAGTAAATATCACAGAGATCAGAGAGCAGAGAGTAAAAATCACAGAGAACAGAGTGCGGAGAGCAAAAATCACAGAGAACAGAGTGCACAGAGTAATAATCACAGAGAACATAGTGCAGAGAGTAAAATTCACAGAGAAAGAGTGCAGAGAGTAAAAATCACAGAGAACAGAGTGCGGAGAGTAAAAACCGCAGAGAGCAGAATTGGCAGAGTAAACATCACAGAGAACAGAGTGCAGAGAGTAAAAATCACACAGACCTGAGGGCAGAGAGTAAAGATCACAGAGAGCAGAGTGCAGAGAGTAAAACTCTCAGAGATCATAGTGCGGACACCAAACATCACAGAGAACAGAGTGCGGAGAGCAAAAATCACAGAGAACAGAGTGAACAGAGTAATAAACACAGAGAACATAGTGCAGAGAATAAAAATCACAGAGAGCAGAGTACAGAGAGTAAAAATCACAGAGTGCCGAGTGCAGAGAGTGAAAATCACAGACAGCTGAGTGCAGAGAGTAATAATCAGAGAAAGCAGAGTGCGGAGAATAAAAATCACAGACCGCAGAGTGCAGAGAGCGAAAATCACAGAAATTAGAGTGCAGTGAATAAAAATCACAGAGGACGGAGTGCAGAGAGTAGAAATCACAGAGAGCAGAGTACAGAGAGTAAAAATCACAGAGACCAGAGTGCGGAGAGTAAAAATCACAGAGATCTGTGTGCAGAGAGTAAAAGTCTCAGAGATCAGAGTGCAGAGAGTAAAAATCACAGAGATCAGAGTGCAGAGAGTAAAAATCACAGAGTGCAGTCTGTAAAAATCACCGAGAACAGAGTGCAGAGAGTAACCATCACAGAGAACAGTGTGTGGAGAGTAAAATTCACACAGAGCTGAGGGCAGAGTGTAAAAATCACAGAGAGCAGAGGGCAGAGGGTAAAACTCACAGAGATCAGAGTCCGGAGAGCAAACATCACAGAGAACAGAGTGCAGAGAATAAAAATCACAGACCACAGAGTGCAGAGAGCGAAAATCACAGAAATTAGAGTGCATAGAGTAAAAATCACAGAGAACGGAGTGCAGAGAGTAGAATTCACAGAGAGCAGATACAGAGAGTAAAATTCACGGAGACCAGAGTGCGGAGAGTAAAAATCACAGAGATCTGTGTGCAGAGAGTAACCATCACAGAGAACAGTGTGCGGAGAGTAAAAATCACACAGAGCTGAGGGCAGAGTGTAAAAATCACAGAGAGCAGAGGGCAGAGGGTAAAACTCACAGAGATCAGAGTCTGGAGAGCAAACATCACAGAGAACAGAGTGCAGAGAATAAAAATCACAGACCGCAGAATGCAGAGAGCGAAAATCACAGAAATTAGAGTGCAGAGAGTAAAAATAACAGAGAACAGAGGGCAGAGGGTAAAACTCACAGAGAGCAGAGTGCAGAGAGTAAAAATCACAGATTGCCGAGTGCAGAGAGTGAAAATCACAGACAGCTGAGTGCAGAGAGTGAAAATCACAGACAGCTGAGTGCAGAGAGTAATAATCGGAGAAAGCAGAGTGCGGAGATTAAAAATCAGAGAGAGCAGAGAGCGGAGAATAAAAGTCACAGAGAACGGAGTGCAGAGAGTAAAAACCACAGAGAGCAGAATTGGCAGAGTAAAAATCACAGAAAGCAGAGTGCGGAGTGTAAAAATCACAGAGAGAAGTGTGCAGGGAGTAAAAATCACAGACAGCAGAGTGAAGAGAGTAAAAATCACAGAGATCAGAGTGCGGAAAGTCAAAATCACAGAGAGCGGATTGCAGAGAATAAAAATCCCAGAGATCAGAGTGCAGAGAGTAAAAATCACACAGACCTGAGGGCAGAGAGTAAAGATCACAGTGGGCAGAGGGCAGAGAGTAAGACTCTCAGCGATCATAGTGCGGAGAGCAAACATCACAGAGAACAGAGTGCAGAGAGTAAAAATCGCAGAGAGCATAGTGCAGTGATTAAAAATCACAGAGAGCAGGGTGCGGAGAGTAAAAATCACAGAGAACAGAGAGAAGACTGTGAAAATCACAGAGAACACAGTGCGGAGAGAAAAAATCACAGAGCACCGAGTGCACAGAGTAAAAATCACAGAGAGCTGAGTGCAGAGAGTAAAAATCACAGAGAGCAGAGTGCGGAGATGAAAAATCAGAGAGAGCAGAGTGCGGAGAATAAAAATCACAGAGAACAGAGTGCAGAGAGTAGAAATCACAGAGAGCAGAGTGCAGAGAGTAAAAATGACAGGGAACAGAGTGCAGACTGTAAAAATCAAAGCGAACAGAGTGCAGAGAGTAAAAATCACAGAGAGCCGAGTACAGAGAGTAAAAATCATGGAGTGCCGAGTGCAGAGAGTAAAAATCACAGACAGCTGAGTGCAGAGAGTAAAAATCACAGAGAGCAGAGGGCGGAGATTAAAAATCAGAGAGAGCAGAGTGTGGAGAATAAAAATCACAGAGAACAGAGTGCAGAGAGTAGAAATCACAGAGAGCAGAGTGCAGAGAGTAAAACTCTCAGAGGGTAGAGTGAAGAGAATGAATATCACAGATAACAGGTTGCGGAGAGTAAAAATCACAGAGAGCAGGGTACAGCGAGTAAAAATCACGGAGAGCAGAGTGCAGAGAGTAAAAATCTCAGAGATCAGAGTGCAGAGAGTAAAAATCACAGAGATCAGAGTGCAGAGATTAAAAATCACGGAGAACAGAGTGCAGATAGTAACTATCACAGAGAACAGTGTTTGGAGAGTAAAAATCACACAGAGCTGAGGGCAGTGTGTAAAAATCACAGAGAGCAGAGGGCAGAGGGTAAAGCTCACAGAGATCAGAGTCCGGAGAGCAAACATCACAGAGAACAGAGTGCAGAGAATAAAAATCACAGGCCGCAGAGTGCAGAGAGCGAAAATCACAGAAATTAGAGTGCAGAAAGTAAAAATCACAGAGAGCAGAGTGCGGAGATGAAAAATCAGAGAGAGCAGAGTTCGGAGAATAAAAATACAGAGATCAGAGTGCAGAGAGTAAAAAAGACAGGGAACAGAGTGCAGACTGTAAAAATCAAAGAGAACAGAGTGCGGAGAGTAAAAAATCGCAGAGAGCGTAGTGCAGTGATTAAAAATCACAGAGAGCAGGGTGCGGAGAGTAAAAATGACAGAGAGCAGACTGTAAAAATCAAAGAGAACACAGTGCGGAGAGAAAAAATCACAGAGTACCGAGTGCAGAGAGTAAAAATCACAGACAGCTGAGTGCAGACAGTAAAAATCACAAAGAGCAGAGTGCGGAGATGAAAAATCAGAGAGAGCACAGTGCGGAGAATAAAATAACAGAGATCAGAGTGCAGAGAGTAAAAATGACAGGGAACAGAGTGCAGGACTGTAAAAATCAAAGCGAGCAGAGTGCGGAGAGTAAAAATCGCAGAGAGCAGAGTACAGAGAGTAAAAATCATAGAGTGTCGAGTGCAGAGGAGTAAAAATCACAGACAGCTGAGTGCAGAGAGTAAAAATCACAGAGAGCAGAGTGCGGAGATTAAAAATCAGAGAGAGCAGAGTGCGGAGAATAAAAATCACAGAGAACAGAGTGCACAGAGTAGGAAATCACAGAGAGCAGAGTGCAGGAGTAAAAATCTCAGAGGCCAGAGTGAAGAGAGTGAATAACACAGAGAGCAGAGTACAGAGAGTAAAAATCACAGAGTGCCGAGTGCAGAGAGTAAAAATCACAGACTGCTGAGTGCAGAGTGTAAAAATCACAGACAGCAGAGTGCGGAGATTTAAAATCAGAGAGAGCATAGTGCGGAGAATAAAAATCACAGAGAACAGAGTGCGGACGGTAGAAATCACAGAGAGCAAGAGTGCAGAGAGTAAAAATATCAGAGAGCACAGTGCAGAGATTAAAATCACAGAGAGCAGAGTTCGGAGAGTAACAATCACAGAGATCTGAGTGCAGAGAGTAAAAATCACAAAGAAATGAGTGCGGAGAGGTAAAAGTTACAGAGATCAGAGTGCAGAAAGTAAATATCACAGAGAGCAGAGTGAAGACAGTAAAAATCTCAGAAAGCAGAGTACAGAGAGTAAAAATCACATAGTGCCGAGTGCAGAGAGTAAAAATCACAGAGAGCTGAGTGCAGAGAGTAAAAATCACAAAGAAATGAGTGCGGAGAGTAAAAGTTACAGAGATCAGAGTGCAGAAAGTAAATATCACAGAGAGCAGAGTGAAGACAGTAAACATCTCAGAAAGCAGAGTACAGAGAGTAAAAATCACATAGTGCCGAGTGCAGAGAGTAAAAATCACAGAGAGCTGAGTGCAGAGATTAAAAATCAGAGAGAGCAGAGTGTGGAGAATAAAAATCACAGAGAACAGAGTGCAGAGAGTAGAAATCACAGAGAGCGGAGTGCAGAGAGTAAAAATCACAGAGGGCAGAGTGCGGAGAGTGAAAATCACAGAGATCAGAGTGCAGAGAGGAAAGGTCTCAGAGATCAGAGTGCAGAGAGTAAAAATCACAGCGATCAGAGTGCAGAGATTAAAAATCAGAGAGAGCAGAGTGCCGAGAAAAAAAATCACAGAGAACAGAGTGCAGAGAGTAGAAATCACAGAGAGCAGAGTGCAGAGAGTAAAAATCTCAGAGGGTAGAGAGCGGAGAGTGAAAATCACAGAGATCAGAGTGCAGAGAGTAAAAATCACAGAGAACATCGTGCAGACTGTAAAAATCACCGAGGGCAGAGTGCGGAGATTAAAAATCAAAGAGAGCTGAGGGCAGAGAGTAAAAATAACAGAGCACAGACTGGGGAGAGTAAATATCACAGAAAACAGTGTACACAGAGTAAATATCACAGAGATCAGAGAGCAGAGAGTAAAACCCACAGAGAGCAGATTTGGCAGAGTAAAAGTCACAGAGAACAGAGTGCGGAGCGCAAAAATCACAGAGAACAGAGTGCACAGAGTAATAATCACAGAGAACAGAGTGCAGAGAGTAAAAATCACAGACAGCTGAGTGCAGAGAGTAAAAATCACAGAGAACAGAGTGCGGAGAGTAAAAATCACAGAGATCAGAGTGCAGAGAAGAAAAGTCTCAGAGATCAGAGTGCAGAGAGTAAAAATCACAGAGATCAGAGTGCAGAGATTGAAAATCAGAGAGAGCAGAGTGCGGAGAATAAAAATCACAGAGAACAGAGTGCAGAGAGTAGAAATCACAGAGATCAGAGTGCAGAGAGTAAAAATCACAGAGAACATCGTGCAGACTGTAAAAATCACCGAGAGCAGAGTGCAGAGCGTAACCATCACAGAGAACAGTGTGCGGAGAGTAAAAATCACAGAGAGCAGAGTGAAGAGAGTAAAAATCACAGAGAGCAGAGTACAGAGAGTAAAAATCACAGAGTGCCGAGTGCAGAGAGTAAAAATCACAGAGATCAGAGTGCGGAGAGTAAAAGTTACAGAGATCAGAGTGCAGAAAGTAAATATCACAGAGAGCAGAGTGAAGAGAGTAAAAATCACAGAAAGCAGAGTACAGTGAGTAAAAATCACAGAGAACAGAGTGCAGAGAGTAAAAATCACAGAGCGCAGAATGCAGAGACTGAAAATCACAGAAATTAGAGTGCAGAGAGTAAAAATCACAGAGAACAGACTGGGGAGAGCAAAGATCACAGAAAACAGTGTACACAGAGTAAATATCACAGAGATCAGAGAGCAGAGAGTAAAAATCACAGAGAACAGAGTGCGGAGAGCAAAAATCACAGAGCACAGAGTGCACAGAGTAATAATCACAGAGAACATAGTGCAGAGAGTAAAAATCACGGAGAACAGAGTGCAGAGAGTAAAAATCACAGAGAACAGAGTGCGGAGAGTAAAAACCACAGAGAGCAGAATTGGCAGAGTAAAAGTCACAGAAAGCAGAGTGTGGAGTGTAAAAATCACAGACAGCTGAGTGCAGAGAGTAAAAATTACAGAGAGCAGAGTGCGGAGATTAAAAACCAGAGAGAGCAGAGTGCGGAGAATAAAAATCACAGAGAACCGAGTGCACAGAGTAGAAATCACAGAGAGCAGAGTGCAGAGAGTAAAAATCTCAGAGGCCAGAGTGAATGAGAGTGAATAACACAGAGAGCAGAGTACAGAGAGTAAAAATCACACAGTGCCGAGTGCAGAGAGTAAAAATCACAGACTGCTGAGTGCAGAGTGTAAAAATCACAGACAGCAGAGTGCGGAGATTTAAAATCAGAGAGAGCATAGTGCGGAGAATAAAAATCACAGAGAACAGAGTGCGGACAGTAGAAATCACAGAGAGCAGAGTGCAGAGAGTAAAAATATCAGAGAGCACAGTGCAGAGATTAAAAATCACAGAGAGCAGATTTCGGAGAGTAAAAATCACAGAGATCTGAGTGCATAGAGTAAAAATCACAGAGAAATGAGTGCGGAGAGTAAAAGTTACAGAGATCAGAGTGCAGAAAGTAAATATCACAGCGAGCAGCGTGAACAGAGTAAAAATCACAGAGATCAGAGTGCAGAGAGGAAAAGTCTCAGAGATCAGAGTGCAGAGAGTAAAAATCACAGAGATCAGAGTGCAGAGAATAAAAATCACAGACCGCAGAGTGCAGAGAGCGAAAATCACAGAAATTAGAGTGCAGAGAGTAAAAATCACAGAGAACAGACTGGGGAGAGTAAAAATCACAGAAAACAGTGTACACAGAGTAAATATCACAGAGATCAGAGAGCAGAGAGTAAAAACCACAGAGAGCAGAATTGGTGGAGTAAAAATCACAGAAAGCAGAGTGCGGAGTGCAAAAACCACAGAGAGAAGTGTGCAGGGAGTAAAAATCACAGACAGCAGAGTGAAGAGAGTAAAAATCACAGAGATCAGAGTGCGGAAAGTCAAAATCACAGAGAGCGGATTGCAGAGAATAAAAATCCCAGAGATCAGAGTGCAGAGAGTAAGAATCTCTGAGAGCAGAGTGCAGAGAGTAAACATCACAGAGAACAGAGTGCAGAGAGTAAAAATCACACAGACCTGAGGGCAGAGAGTAAAGATCACAGTGGGCAGAGGGCAGAGAGTAAGACTCTCAGAGATCATAGTGCGGAGAGCAAACATCACAGAGAACAGAGTGCAGAGAGTAAAAATCACAGAGAGCATAGTGCAGTGATTAAAAATCACAGAGAGCAGGGTGCGGAGAGTAAAAATGACAGAGAACAGAGAGCAGACTGTAAAAATCACAGAGAACACAGTGCGGAGAGAAAAAATCACAGAGTACCGAGTGCAGAGAGTAAAAATCACAGACAGCTGAGTGCAGAGAGTAAAAATCACAGAGAGCAGATGGAGAGAGTAAAAATCACAGAGAACAGAGTGCGGAGAGTAAAAATAACAGAGATCAGAGTGCAGAGAGTAGGAATGACAGGGAACAGAGTGCAGACTGTAAAAATCAAAGAGAACAGAGTGTGGAGAGTAAAAATCACAGAGAGCAGAGTACAGAGAGTAGAAATCATCACAGAGAGCAGAGTGCAGAGAGTAAACTCTCAGAGGGCAGAGTGAAGAGAGTGAATATCACAGAGAACAGGTTGCGAGAGTAAAAATCACAGAGAGCAGAGTACAGCGAGTAAAAATCACGGAGAGCAGAGTGCGAGATTAAAAATCAGAGAGAGCTGAGGGCAGAGAGTTAAAATAACAGAGAACAGAGTAGGGAGAGTAATTATCACAGAAATCAGAGCGCAGAGAGTAAATATCACAGAGAGCAGAGTGGAAAGAGCAAAAGCCACAGAGATCAGTGTGCAGAGAGTAAAAATCACAGAGACAGAATGCACAGTGTGAAAATCACAGAATCAGAGTGCAGAGAGTAAAAATCACAGAGAGCTGAGTACAGAGAGTAAACATTAGAGACAGCACAGTGCAGAGAGTAAATATCACAGAGACCAGAATGAAGAGAGTGAAAATCACAGGGTGCCGAGTGTTGAGAGTAAAAATCACAGAGAGCTGAGTGCAGAGAGTAAGAAGCACAGAGAGCAGAGTGAGGAGATTAAAAATCAGAGAGAGCAGAGTGCAGAGAGTAAAAATCTCTAAGAATGGAGTGCTGATAATATAAGTCACAGAAAGCAGAGGCCAGAGAATAAAAATCACAGAGATCGGAGTGCGGAGAGTAAAAATTACAGAGATCAGACTGCAGAGAATAAAAATCACAGACCGCAGAGTGCAGAGAGCGAAAATCACAGAAATTAGAGTGCAGAGAGTAAAAATCACAGAGAACAGACTGGGGAGAGTAAAAATCACAGAAAACAGTGTACACAGAGTAAATATCACAGAGATCAGACAGCAGAGAGTAAAAACCACAGAGAGCAGAATTGGCGGAGTAAAAATCACAGAAAGCAGAGTGCGGAGTGCAAAAATCACAGAGAGAAGTGTGCAGAGAGTAAAAATCACACAGACCTGAGGGCAGAGAGTAAAGATCACAGTCGGCAGAGGACAGAGAGTAAGACTCTCAGAGATCATAGTGCGGAGAGCAAACATCACAGAGAACAGAATGCAGAGAGTAAAAATCACAGAGAGCATTGTGCAGTGATTAAAAATCACAGAGAGCAGGGTGCGGAGAGTAAAAATGACAGAGAACAGAGAGCAGACTGTAAAAATCACAGAGAGCACAGTGCGGAGAGAAAAAATCACAGAGTACCGAGTGCAGAGAGTAAAAATTACAGACAGCTGAGTGCAGAGAGTAAAAATCACAGAGAGCAGAGTGCGGAGATGAAAAATCAGAGAGAGCAGAGTGCAGAGATTAAAAATCAGAGAGAGCAGAGTGCGGAGAATAAAAACCACAGAGAACAGAGTGCAGAGAGTAAAAATCTCAGAGGGCAGAGTGCGGAGAGTGAAAATCACAGAGATCAGTGTGCAGAGAGTAAAAATCACAGAGAACATCGTGCAGACTGTAAAAATCACCGAGATCAGAGTGCAGAGCGTAACCATCACAGAGAAGAGAGTGCGGAGAGTAAAAATCACAGAGAGCAGAGTGAAGAGAGTAAATATCACAGACAGCAGAGTGAAGAGAGTAAAAATCACAGAAAGCAGAGTACAGTGAGTAAAAATCACAGAGAGCAGAGTGAGGAGATGAAACATTAGAGAGAGCACAGTGCGGAGAGTAAAAATCACAGAGAACAGAGTGCAGAGAGTAAAAATCACAGAGCGCAGACTGGGGAGAGTAAAAATCACAGAAAACAGTGTACACAGAGTAAATATCACAGAGATCAGAGAGCAGAGAGTAAAAATCACAGGGAACAGAGTGAGGAGAGCAAAAATCACAGAGAACAGAGTGCACAGAGTAATAATCACAGAGAACATAGTGCAGAGAGTAAAAATCACAGAGAACAGAGTGCAGAGAGTAAAAATCACAGACAACAGAGTGCGGAGAGTAAACACCACAGAGAGCAGAATTAGCAGAGTAAAAATCACAGAAAGCAGAGTGTGGAGTGTAAAAATCACAGAGAGAAGTGTGCAGGGTGTAAAAATCACAGACAGCAGAGTGAAAAGAGTAAACATCACAGAGATCAGAGTGCGGAAAGTCAGAATCACAGAGAACGGATTGCAGAGAATAAAAATGCCAGAGATCAGAGTGCAGAGAGTAAGAATCTTTGAGAGCTGAGTGCAGAGAGTAAGCATCACAGAGAACAGAGTGCAGAGAGTAAAAATCACACAGACCTGAGGGCAGAGAGTAAAGATCACAGAGAGCAGAGGGCAGAGAGTAAGACTCTCAGAGATCATAGTGCGGAGAGCAAACATCACAGAGAACAGAGTGCAGAGGGTAAAAATCACAGACAGCTGAGTGCAGAGAGTAAAAATCACAGAGAGCAGAGTGCGGAGATAAAAAATCAGAGAGAGCACAGTGCGGAGAATAACAATAACAGAGATCAGAGTGCAGAGAGTAAAAAAGACAGGGAACAGAGTGCAGACTGTAAAAATCAAAGAGAACACAGTGCGGAGAATAAAAATCGCAGAGAGCATAGTGCAGTGATTAAAAATCACAGAGAGCAGGGTGCGGGGAGTAAAAATGACAGAGAACAGAGAGCAGACTGCAAAAATCACAGAGAACACAGTGCGGAGAGAAAAAAAATCACAGAGTACCGAGTGCAGAGAGTAAAAATCACAGACAGCTGAGTGCAGAGAGTAAAAATCACAGAGAGCAGAGTGCGGAGATGAACAATCAGAGAGAGCAGAGTGCGGAGAATAAAAATAACAGAGATCGGAGTGCAGAGAGTAAAAATGACAGGGAACAGAGTGCAGACTGTAAAAATCAAAGAGAACAGAGTGCGGAGAGTAAAAATCGCAGAGAGCAGAGTACAGAGAGTAAAAATAATAGAGAGCAGAGTGCGGAGATGAAAAATCAGAGAGAGCAGAGTGCAGAGATTAAAAATCAGAGAGAGCAGAGTGCGGAGAATAAAAACCACAGAGAACAGAGTGCAGAGAGTAAAAATCTCAGAGGGCAGAGTGCGGAGAGTGAAAATCACAGAGATCAGTGTGCAGAGAGTAAAAATCACAGAGAACATCGTGCAGACTGTAAAAATCACCGAGATCAGAGTGCAGAGCGTAACCATCACAGAGAAGAGAGTGCGGAGAGTAAAAATCACAGAGAGCAGAGTGAAGAGAGTAAATATCACAGACAGCAGAGTGAAGAGAGTAAAAATCACAGAAAGCAGAGTACAGTGAGTAAAAATCACAGAGAGCAGAGTGAGGAGATGAAACATTAGAGAGAGCACAGTGCGGAGAGTAAAAATCACAGAGAACAGAGTGCAGAGAGTAAAAATCACAGAGCGCAGACTGGGGAGAGTAAAAATCACAGAAAACAGTGTACACAGAGTAAATATCACAGAGATCAGAGAGCAGAGAGTAAAAATCACAGGGAACAGAGTGAGGAGAGCAAAAATCACAGAGAACAGAGTGCACAGAGTAATAATCACAGAGAACATAGTGCAGAGAGTAAAAATCACAGAGAACAGAGTGCAGAGAGTAAAAATCACAGACAACAGAGTGCGGAGAGTAAACACCACAGAGAGCAGAATTAGCAGAGTAAAAATCACAGAAAGCAGAGTGTGGAGTGTAAAAATCACAGAGAGAAGTGTGCAGGGTGTAAAAATCACAGACAGCAGAGTGAAAAGAGTAAACATCACAGAGATCAGAGTGCGGAAAGTCAGAATCACAGAGAACGGATTGCAGAGAATAAAAATGCCAGAGATCAGAGTGCAGAGAGTAAGAATCTTTGAGAGCTGAGTGCAGAGAGTAAGCATCACAGAGAACAGAGTGCAGAGAGTAAAAATCACACAGACCTGAGGGCAGAGAGTAAGATCACAGAGAGCAGAGGGCAGAGAGTAAGACTCTCAGAGATCATAGTGCGGAGAGCAAACATCACAGAGAACAGAGTGCAGAGGGTAAAAATCACAGACAGCTGAGTGCAGAGAGTAAAAATCACAGAGAGCAGAGTGCGGAGATAAAAAATCAGAGAGAGCACAGTGCGGAGAATAACAATAACAGAGATCAGAGTGCAGAGAGTAAAAAAGACAGGGAACAGAGTGCAGACTGTAAAAATCAAAGAGAACACAGTGCGGAGAATAAAAATCGCAGAGAGCATAGTGCAGTGATTAAAAATCACAGAGAGCAGGGTGCGGGGAGTAAAAATGACAGAGAACAGAGAGCAGACTGCAAAAATCACAGAGAACACAGTGCGGAGAGAAAAAAATCACAGAGTACCGAGTGCAGAGAGTAAAAATCACAGACAGCTGAGTGCAGAGAGTAAAAATCACAGAGAGCAGAGTGCGGAGATGAACAATCAGAGAGAGCAGAGTGCGGAGAATAAAAATAACAGAGATCGGAGTGCAGAGAGTAAAAATGACAGGGAACAGAGTGCAGACTGTAAAAATCAAAGAGAACAGAGTGCGGAGAGTAAAAATCGCAGAGAGCAGAGTACAGAGAGTAAAAATAATAGAGTGCCGAGTGCAGAGAGTAAAAATCACATAGTGCCGAGTGCAGAGAGTAAAAATCACAGAGAGCTGAGTGGCAGAGATTAAAAATCAGAGAGAGCAGAGTGTGGAGAATAAAAATCACAGAGAACAGAGTGCAGAGAGTAGAAATCACAGAGAGCGGAGTGCAGAGAGTAAAAATCACAGAGGGCAGAGTGCGGAGAGTGAAAATCACAGAGATCAGAGTGCAGAGAGGAAAGGTCTCAGAGATCAGAGTGCAGAGAGTAAAAATCACAGCGATCAGAGTGCAGAGATTAAAAATCAGAGAGAGCAGAGTGCCGAGAAAAAAAATCACAGAGACAGAGTGCAGAGAGTAGAAATCACAGAGAGCAGAGTGCAGAGAGTAAAAATCTCAGAGGGTAGAGAGCGGAGAGTGAAAATCACAGAGATCAGATGTGCAGAGAGTAAAAATCACAGAGAACATCGTGCAGACTGTAAAAATCACCGAGGGCAGAGTGCGGAGATTAAAAATCAAAGAGAGCTGAGGGCAGAGAGTAAAAATAACAGAGCACAGACTGGGGAGAGTAAATATCACAGAAAACAGTGTACACAGAGTAAATATCACAGAGATCAGAGAGCAGAGAGTAAAACCCACAGAGAGCAGATTTGGCAGAGTAAAGTCACAGAGAACAGAGTGCGGAGCGCAAAAATCACAGAGAACAGAGTGCACAGAGTAATAATCACAGAGAACAGAGTGCAGAGAGTAAAATCACAGACAGCTGAGTGCAGAGAGTAAAAATCACAGAGAACAGAGTGCGGAGAGTAAAAATCACAGAGATCAGAGTGCAGAGAAGAAAAGTCTCAGAGATCAGAGTGCAGAGAGTAAAAATCACAGAGATCAGAGTGCAGACAGTAGAAATCACAGAGAGCAGAGTGCAGAGAGTAAAAATATCAGAGAGAGCTGAGGCAGAGAGTTAAAATAACAGAGACAGAGTAGGGAGAGTAAATATCACAGAAATCAGAGCGCAGAGAGTAAATATCACAGAGAGCTGAGTACAGAGAGTAAACATTAGAGACAGCACAGTGCAGAGAGTAAATATCACAGAGACCAGAATGAAGAGAGTGAAATCACAGGGTGCCGAGTGTTGAGAGTAAAAATCACAGAGAGCTGAGTGCAGAGAGTAAGAAGCACAGAGAGCAGAGTGAGGAGATTAAAAATCAGAGAGAGCAGAGTGCAGAGAGTAAAAATCTCTAAGAATGGAGTGCTGATAATATAAGTCACAGAAAGCAGAGGCCAGAGAATAAAAATCACAGAGATCGGAGTGCGGAGAGTAAAAATTACAGAGTTCAGACTGCAGAGAATAAAAATCACAGACCGCAGAGTGCAGAGAGCGAAAATCACAGAAATTAGAGTGCGGAGAGTAAAAATCACAGAGAACAGACTGGGGAGAGTAAAATCACAGAAACAGTGTACACAGAGTAAATATCACAGAGATCAGACAGCAGAGAGTAAAAACCACAGAGAGCAGAATTGGCGGAGTAAAAATCACAGAAAGCAGAGTGCGGAGTGCAAAAATCACAGAGAGAAGTGTGCAGAGAGTAAAAATCACACAGACCTGAGGGCAGAGAGTAAAGATCACAGTCGGCAGAGGACAGAGAGTAAGACTCTCAGAGATCATAGTGCGGAGAGCAAACATCACAGAGAACAGAATGCAGAGAGTAAAAATCACAGAGAGCATTGTGCAGTGATTAAAAATCACAGAGAGCAGGGTGCGGAGAGTAAAAATGACAGAGAACAGAGAGCAGACTGTAAAAATCACAGAGAGCACAGTGCGGAGAGAAAAAATCACAGAGTACCGAGTGCAGAGAGTAAAAATTACAGACAGCTGAGTGCAGAGAGTAAAAATCACAGAGAGCAGAGTGCGGAGATGAAAAATCAGAGAGAGCAGAGTGCGGAGAATAAAAATCACAGAGAACAGAGTGCAGAGAGTAGAAATCACAGTGAGCAGAGTGCGGAGAGTGAAAATCACAGAGATCAGAGTGCAGAGAGGAAAAGTCTCAGAGATCAGAGTGCAGAGAGTAAAAATCACAGAGATCAGAGTGCAGAGATTAAAAATCAGAGAGAGCAGAGTGCGGAGAATAAAAACCACAGAGAACAGAGTGCAGAGAGTAAAAATCTCAGAGGGCAGAGTGCGGAGAGTGAAAATCACAGAGATCAGTGTGCAGAGAGTAAAAATCACAGAGAACATCGTGCAGACTGTAAAAATCACCGAGATCAGAGTGCAGAGCGTAACCATCACAGAGAAGAGAGTGCGGAGAGTAAAAATCACAGAGAGCAGAGTGAAGAGAGTAAATATCACAGACAGCAGAGTGAAAGAGTAAAAATCACAGAAAGCAGAGTACAGTGAGTAAAAATCACAGAGAGCAGAGTGAGGAGATGAAACATTAGAGAGAGCACAGTGCGGAGAGTAAAAATCACAGAGAACAGAGTGCAGAGAGTAAAAATCACAGAGCGCATTCTGGGAGAGTAAAAATCACAGAAAACAGTGTACACAGAGTAAATATCACAGAGATCAGAGAGCAGAGAGTAAAAATCACAGAGAACAGAGTGAGGAGAGCAAAAATCACAGAGAACAGAGTGCACAGAGTAATAATCACAGAGAACATAGTGCAGAGAGTAAAAATCACAGAGAACAGAGTGCAGAGAGTAAAAATCACAGACAACAGAGTGCGGAGAGTAAACACCACAGGAGAGCAGAATTAGCAGAGTAAAAATCACAGAAAGCAGAGTGTGGAGTGTAAAAATCACAGAGAGAAGTGTGCAGGGTGTAAAAATCACAGACAGCAGAGTGAAAAGAGTAACATCACAGAGATCAGAGTGCGGAAAGTCAGAATCACAGAGAACGGATTGCAGAGAATAAAAATGCAGAGATCAGAGTGCAGAGAGTAAGAATCTTTGAGAGCTGAGTGCAGAGAGTAAGCATCACAGAGAACAGAGTGCAGAGAGTAAAAATCACACAGACCTGAGGGCAGAGAGTAAAGATCACAGAGAGCAGAGGGCAGAGAGTAAGACTCTCAGAGATCATAGTGCGGAGAGCAAACATCACAGAGAACAGAGTGCAGAGAGTAAAATCACAGACAGCTGAGTGCAGAGAGTAAAAATCACAGAGAGCAGAGTGCGGAGATAAAAATCAGAGAGAGCACAGTGCGGAGAATAACAATAACAGAGATCAGAGTGCAGAGAGTAAAAAAGACAGGGAACAGAGTGCAGACTGTAAAAATCAAGAGAACACAGTGCGGAGAATAAAAATCGCAGAGAGCATAGTGCAGTGATTAAAATCACAGAGAGCAGGGTGCGGGGAGTAAAAATGACAGAGAACAGAGAGCAGACTGCAAAAATCACAGAGAACACAGTGCGGAGAGAAAAAATCACAGAGTACCGAGTGCAGAGAGTAAAAATCACAGACAGCTGAGTGCAGAGAGTAAAAATCACAGAGAGCAGAGTGCGGAGATGAACAATCAGAGAGAGCAGAGTGCGGAGAATAAAAATAACAGAGATCGGAGTGCAGAGAGTAAAATGACAGGGAACAGAGTGCAGACTGTAAAAATCAAGAGAACAGAGTGCGGAGAGTAAAAATCGCAGAGAGCAGAGTACAGAGAGTAAAAATAATAGAGTGCCGAGTGCAGAGAGTAAAAATCACATAGTGCCGAGTGCAGAGAGTAAAAATCACAGAGTGCTGAGTGCAGAGATTAAAAATCAGAGAGAGCAGAGTGTGGAGAATAAAAATCACAGAGAACAGAGTGCAGAGAGTAGAAATCACAGAGAGCGGAGTGCAGAGAGTAAAAATCACAGAGGGCAGAGTGCGGAGAGTGAAAATCACAGAGATCAGAGTGCAGAGAGGAAAGGTCTCAGAGATCAGAGTGCAGAGAGTAAAAATCACAGCGATCAGAGTGCAGAGATTAAAAATCAGAGAGAGCAGAGTGCCGAGAAAAAAAATCACAGAGAACAGAGTGCAGAGAGTAGAAATCACAGAGAGCAGAGTGCAGAGAGTAAAAATCTCAGAGGGTAGAGAGCGGAGAGTGAAAATCACAGAGATCAGAGTGCAGAGAGTAAAAATCACAGAGAACATCGTGCAGACTGTAAAAATCACCGAGGGCAGAGTGCGGAGATTAAAAATCAAAGAGAGCTGAGGGCAGAGAGTAAAAATAACAGAGCACAGACTGGGGAGAGTAAATATCACAGAAAACAGTGTACACAGAGTAAATATCACAGAGATCAGAGAGCAGAGAGTAAAACCCACAGAGAGCAGATTTGGCAGAGTAAAAGTCACAGAGAACAGAGTGCGGAGCGCAAAAATCACAGAGAACAGAGTGCACAGAGTAATAATCACAGAGAACAGAGTGCAGAGAGTAAAAATCACAGACAGCTGAGTGCAGAGAGTAAAAATCACAGAGAACAGAGTGCGGAGAGTAAAAATCACAGAGATCAGAGTGCAGAGAAGAAAAGTCTCAGAGATCAGAGTGCAGAGAGTAAAAATCACAGAGATCAGAGTGCAGAGATTGAAAATCAGAGAGAGCAGAGTGCGGAGAATAAAAATCACAGAGAACAGAGTGCAGAGAGTAGAAATCACAGAGATCAGAGTGCAGAGAGTAAAAATCACAGAGAACATCGTGCAGACTGTAAAAATCACCGAGAGCAGAGTGCAGAGCGTAACCATCACAGAGAACAGTGTGCGGAGAGTAAAAATCACAGAGAGCAGAGTGAAGAGAGTAAAAATCACAGAGAGCAGAGTACAGAGAGTAAAAATCACAGAGTGCCGAGTGCAGAGAGTAAAAATCACAGAGATCAGAGTGCGGAGAGTAAAAGTTACAGAGATCAGAGTGCAGAAAGTAAATATCACAGAGAGCAGAGTGAAGAGAGTAAAAATCACAGAAAGCAGAGTACAGTGAGTAAAAATCACAGAGAGCATAGTGAGGAGATGAATCATTAGAGAGAGCACAGTGCGGTGAGTAAAAATCACAGAGAACAGAGTGCAGAGAGTAAAAATCACAGAGCGCAGAATGCAGAGACTGAAAATCACAGAAATTAGAGTGCAGAGAGTAAAAATCACAGAGAACAGACTGGGGAGAGCAAAGATCACAGAAAACAGTGTACACAGAGTAAATATCACAGAGATCAGAGAGCAGAGAGTAAAAATCACAGAGACAGAGTGCGGAGAGCAAAAATCACAGAGCACAGAGTGCACAGAGTAATAATCACAGAGAACATAGTGCAGAGAGTAAAAATCACGGAGAACAGAGTGCAGAGAGTAAAAATCACAGAGAACAGAGTGCGGAGAGTAAAAACCACAGAGAGCAGAATTGGCAGAGTAAAAGTCACAGAAGCAGAGTGTGGAGTGTAAAAATCACAGACAGCTGAGTGCAGAGAGTAAAAATTACAGAGAGCAGAGTGCCGGAGATTAAAAACCAGAGAGAGCAGAGTGCGGAGAATAAAATCACAGAGAACCGAGTGCACAGAGTAGAAATCACAGAGAGCAGAGTGCAGAGAGTAAAAATCTCAGAGGCCAGAGTGAAGAGAGTGAATAACACAGAGAGCAGAGTACAGGAGAGTAAAATCACACAGTGCCGAGTGCAGAGAGTAAAAATCACAGACTGCTGAGTGCAGAGTGTAAAAATCACAGACAGCAGAGTGCGGCGATTTAAAATCAGAGAGAGCATAGTGCGGAGAATAAAAATCACAGAGAACAGAGTGCGGACAGTAGAAATCACAGAGAGCAGAGTGCAGAGAGTAAAAATATCAGAGAGCACAGTGCAGAGATTAAAAATCACAGAGAGCAGAGTTCGGAGAGTAAAAATCACAGAGATCTGAGTGCATAGAGTAAAAATCACAGAGAAATGAGTGCGGAGAGTAAAAGTTACAGAGATCAGAGTGCAGAAAGTAAATATCACAGCGAGCAGCGTGAACAGAGTAAAAATCACAGAGATCAGAGTGCAGAGAGGAAAAGTCTCAGAGATCAGAGTGCAGAGAGTAAAAATCACAGAGATCAGAGTGCTAGAGAATAAAAAATCACAGACCGCAGAGTGCAGAGAGCGAAAATCACAGAAATTAGAGTGCAGAGAGTAAAAATCACAGAGAACAGACTGGGGAGAGTAAAAATCACAGAAAACAGTGTACACAGAGTAAATATCACAGAGATCAGAGAGCAGAGAGTAAAAACCACAGAGAGCAGAATTGGTGGAGTAAAAATCACAGAAAGCAGAGTGCGGAGTGCAAAAACCACAGAGAGAAGTGTGCAGGGAGTAAAAATCACAGACAGCAGAGTGAAGAGAGTAAAAATCACAGAGATCAGAGTGCGGAAAGTCAAAATCACAGAGAGCGGATTGCAGAGAATAAAAATCCCAGAGATCAGAGTGCAGAGAGTAAGAATCTCTGAGAGCAGAGTGCAGAGAGTAAACATCACAGAGTGCAGAGAGTAAAAATCACACAGACCTGAGGGCAGAGAGTAAAAATCACAGAGAAATGAGTGCGGAGAGTAAAAGTTACAGAGATCAGAGTGCAGAAAGTAAATATCACAGCGAGCAGCGTGAACAGAGTAAAAATCACAGAGATCAGAGTGCAGAGAGGAAAAGTCTCAGAGATCAGAGTGCAGAGAGTAAAAATCACAGAGATCAGAGTGCAGAGAATAAAAATCACAGACCGCAGAGTGCAGAGAGCGAAAATCACAGAAATTAGAGTGCAGAGAGTAAAAATCACAGAGAACAGACTGGGGAGAGTAAAAATCACAGAAAACAGTGTACACAGAGTAAATATCACAGAGATCAGAGAGCAGAGAGTAAAAACCACAGAGAGCAGAATTGGTGGAGTAAAAATCACAGAAAGCAGAGTGCGGAGTGCCAAAACCACAGAGAGAAGTGTGCAGGGAGTAAAAATCACAGACAGCAGAGTGAAGAGAGTAAAAATCACAGAGATCAGAGTGCGGAAAGTCAAAATCACAGAGAGCGGATTGCAGAGAATAAAAATCCCAGAGATCAGAGTGCAGAGAGTAAGAATCTCTGAGAGCAGAGTGCAGAGAGTAAACATCACAGAGAACAGAGTGCAGAGAGTAAAAATCACACAGACCTGAGGGCAGAGAGTAAAGATCACAGTGGGCAGAGGGCAGAGAGTAAGACTCTCAGAGATCATAGTGCGGAGAGCAAACATCACAGAGAACAGAGTGCAGAGAGTAAAAATCACAGAGAGCATAGTGCAGTGATTAAAAATCACAGAGAGCAGGGTGCGGAGAGTAAAAATGACAGAGAACAGAGAGCAGACTGTAAAAATCACAGAGAGCAGAGTACAGCGAGTAAAAATCACGGAGAGCAGAGTGCGGAGATTAAAAATCAGAGAGAGCTGAGGGCAGAGAGTTAAAATAACAGAGAACAGAGTAGGGAGAGTAAATATCACAGAAATCAGAGCGCAGAGAGTAAATATCACAGAGAGCAGAGTGGAAAGAGCAAAAGCCACAGAGATCAGTGTGCAGAGAGTAAAAATCACAGAGACAGAATGCACAGTGTGAAAATCACAGAAATCAGAGTGCAGAGAGTAAAAATCACAGAGAGCTGAGTACAGAGAGTAAACATTAGAGACAGCACAGTGCAGAGAGTAAATATCACAGAGACCAGAATGAAGAGAGTGAAAATCACAGGGTGCCGAGTGTTGAGAGTAAAAATCACAGACAGCTGAGTGCAGAGAGTAAGAAGCACAGAGAGCAGAGTGAGGAGATTAAAAATCAGAGAGAGCAGAGTGCAGAGAGTAAAAATCTCTAAGAATGGAGTGCTGATAATATAAGTCACAGAAAGCAGAGGCCAGAGAATAAAAATCACAGAGATCGGAGTGCGGAGAGTAAAAATTACAGAGATCAGACTGCAGAGAATAAAAATCACAGACCGCAGAGTGCAGAGAGCGAAAATCACAGAAATTAGAGTGCAGAGAGTAAAAATCACAGAGAACAGACTGGGGAGAGTAAAAATCACAGAAAACAGTGTACACAGAGTAAGTATCACAGAGATCAGAGAGCAGAGAGTAAAAACCACAGAGAGCAGAATTGGTGGAGTAAAAATCACAGAAAGCAGAGTGCGGAGTGCAAAAACCACAGAGAGAAGTGTGCAGGGAGTAAAAATCACAGACAGCAGAGTGAAGAGAGTAAAAATCACAGAGATCAGAGTGCGGAAAGTCAAAATCACAGAGAGCGGATTGCAGAGAATAAAAATCCCAGAGATCAGAGTGCAGAGAGTAAGAATCTCTGAGAGCAGAGTGCAGAGAGTAAACATCACAGAGAACAGAGTGCAGAGAGTAAAAATCACACAGACCTGAGGGCAGAGAGTAAAGATCACAGTGGGCAGAGGGCAGAGAGTAAGACTCTCAGAGATCATAGTGCGGAGAGCAAACATCACAGAGAACAGAGTGCAGAGAGTAAAAATCACAGAGAGCATAGTGCAGTGATTAAAAATCACAGAGAGCAGGGTGCGGAGAGTAAAAATGACAGAGAACAGAGAGCAGACTGTAAAAATCACAGAGAGCAGAGTACAGCGAGTAAAAATCACGGAGAGCAGAGTGCGGAGATTAAAAATCAGAGAGAGCTGAGGGCAGAGAGTTAAAATAACAGAGAACAGAGTAGGGAGAGTAAATATCACAGAAATCAGAGCGCAGAGAGTAAATATCACAGAGAGCAGAGTGGAAAGAGCAAAAGCCACAGAGATCAGTGTGCAGAGAGTAAAAATCACAGAGACAGAATGCACAGTGTGAAAATCACAGAAATCAGAGTGCAGAGAGTAAAAATCACAGAGAGCTGAGTACAGAGAGTAAACATTAGAGACAGCACAGTGCAGAGAGTAAATATCACAGAGACCAGAATGAAGAGAGTGAAAATCACAGGGTGCCGAGTGTTGAGAGTAAAAATCACAGACAGCTGAGTGCAGAGAGTAAGAAGCACAGAGAGCAGAGTGAGGAGATTAAAAATCAGAGAGAGCAGAGTGCAGAGAGTAAAAATCTCTAAGAATGGAGTGCTGATAATATAAGTCACAGAAAGCAGAGGCCAGAGAATAAAAATCACAGAGATCGGAGTGCGGAGAGTAAAAATTACAGAGATCAGACTGCAGAGAATAAAAATCACAGACCGCAGAGTGCAGAGAGCGAAAATCACAGAAATTAGAGTGCAGAGAGTAAAAATCACAGAGAACAGACTGGGGAGAGTAAAAATCACAGAAAACAGTGTACACAGAGTAAATATCACAGAGATCAGAGAGCAGAGAGTAAAAACCACAGAGAGCAGAATTGGCGGAGTAAAAATCACAGAAAGCAGAGTGCGGAGTGCAAAAATCACAGAGAGAAGTGTGCAGAGAGTAAAAATCACACAGACCTGAGGGCAGAGAGTAAAGATCACAGTCGGCAGAGGACAGAGAGTAAGACTCTCAGAGATCATAGTGCGGAGAGCAAACATCACAGAGAACAGAATGCAGAGAGTAAAAATCACAGAGAGCATTGTGCAGTGATTAAAAATCACAGAGAGCAGGGTGCGGAGAGTAAAAATGACAGAGAACAGAGAGCAGACTGTAAAAATCACAGAGAGCACAGTGCGGAGAGAAAAAAATCACAGAGTACCGAGTGCAGAGAGTAAAAATTACAGACAGCTGAGTGCAGAGAGTAAAAATCACAGAGAGCAGAGTGCGGAGATGAAAAATCAGAGAGAGCAGAGTGCGGAGAATAAAAATCACAGAGAACAGAGTGCAGAGAGTAGAAATCACAGTGAGCAGAGTGCGGAGAGTGAAAATCACAGAGATCAGAGTGCAGAGAGGAAAAGTCTCAGAGATCAGAGTGCAGAGAGTAAAAATCACAGAGATCAGAGTGCAGAGATTAAAAATCAGAGAGAGCAGAGTGCGGAGAATAAAAAACACAGAGAACAGAGTGCAGAGAGTAAAAATCTCAGAGGGCAGAGTGCGGAGAGTGAAAATCACAGAGATCAGTGTGCAGAGAGTAAAAATCACAGAGAACATCGTGCAGACTGTAAAAATCACCGAGATCAGAGTGCAGAGCGTAACCATCACAGAGAAGAGAGTGCGGAGAGTAAAAATCACAGAGAGCAGAGTGAAGAGAGTAAATATCACAGACAGCAGAGTGAAGAGAGTAAAAATCACAGAAAGCAGAGTACAGTGAGTAAAAATCACAGAGAGCAGAGTGAGGAGATGAAACATTAGAGAGAGCACAGTGCGGAGAGTAAAAATCACAGAGAACAGAGTGCAGAGAGTAAAAATCACAGAGCGCAGACTGGGGAGAGTAAAAATCACAGAAAACAGTGTACACAGAGTAAATATCACAGAGATCAGAGAGCAGAGAGTAAAAATCACAGAGAACAGAGTGAGGAGAGCAAAAATCACAGAGAACAGAGTGCACAGAGTAATAATCACAGAGAACATAGTGCAGAGAGTAAAAATCACAGAGAACAGAGTGCAGAGAGTAAAAATCACAGACAACAGAGTGCGGAGAGTAAACACCACAGAGAGCAGAATTAGCAGAGTAAAAATCACAGAAAGCAGAGTGTGGAGTGTAAAAATCACAGAGAGAAGTGTGCAGGGTGTAAAAATCACAGACAGCAGAGTGAAAAGAGTAAACATCACAGAGATCAGAGTGCGGAAAGTCAGAATCACAGAGAACGGATTGCAGAGAATAAAAATGCCAGAGATCAGAGTGCAGAGAGTAAGAATCTTTGAGAGCTGAGTGCAGAGAGTAAGCATCACAGAGAACAGAGTGCAGAGAGTAAAAATCACACAGACCTGAGGGCAGAGAGTAAAGATCACAGAGAGCAGAGGGCAGAGAGTAAGACTCTCAGAGATCATAGTGCGGAGACCAAACATCACAGAGAACAGAGTGCAGAGGGTAAAAATCACAGACAGCTGAGTGCAGAGAGTAAAAATCACAGAGAGCAGAGTGCGGAGATAAAAAATCAGAGAGAGCACAGTGCGGAGAATAACAATAACAGAGATCAGAGTGCAGAGAGTAAAAAAGACAGGGAACAGAGTGCAGACTGTAAAAATCAAAGAGAACACAGTGCGGAGAATAAAAATCGCAGAGAGCATAGTGCAGTGATTAAAAATCACAGAGAGCAGGGTGCGGGGAGTAAAAATGACAGAGAACAGAGAGCAGACTGCAAAAATCACAGAGAACACAGTGCGGAGAGAAAAAAATCACAGAGTACCGAGTGCAGAGAGTAAAAATCACAGACAGCTGAGTGCAGAGAGTAAAAATCACAGAGAGCAGAGTGCGGAGATGAACAATCAGAGAGAGCAGAGTGCGGAGAATAAAAATAACAGAGATCGGAGTGCAGAGAGTAAAAATGACAGGGAACAGAGTGCAGACTGTAAAAATCAAAGAGAACAGAGTGCGGAGAGTAAAAATCGCAGAGAGCAGAGTACAGAGAGTAAAAATGATAGAGTGCCGAGTGCAGAGAGTAAAAATCACAGACAGCTGAGTGCAGAGAGTAAAAATCACAGAGAGCAGAGTGCGGAGATTAAAAATCACAGAGAGCAGAGTGCAGAGAGTAAAAATCACCGAGGCCAGAGTGAAGAGCGTGAATATCACAGAGAGCTGAGTACAGAGAGTAAAAATCACAGAGTGCCGAGTGCAGAGAGTAAAAATCACAGACTGCTGAGTGCAGAGTGTAAAAATCACAGACAGCAGAGTGCGGAGATTTAAAATCAGAGACAGCAGAGTGCGGAGAATAAAAATCACAGAGAACAGATTGCGGACAGTAGAAATCACAGAGGGCAGAGTGCAGAGAGTAAAAATATCAGAGAGCACAGTGCAGACATTAAAAATCACAGAGAGCAGAGTTCGGAGAGTAAAAATCACAGTGGGCAGAGGGCAGAGAGTAAGACTCTCAGAGATCATAGTGCGGAGAGGAAACATCACAGAGAACAGAGTGCAGAGAGTAAAAATCACAGAGAGCATAGTGCAGTGATTAAAAATCACAGAGAGCAGGGTGCGGAGAGTAAAAATGACATAGAACAGACAGCAGACTGTAAAAATCACAGAGAACACAGTGCGGAGAGAAAAAATCACAGAGTACCGAGTGCACAGAGTAAAAATCACAGACAGCTGAGTGCAGAGAGTTAAAATCACAGAGATCAGAGTGCGGAGATGAAAAATCAAAGAGAGAGCAGAGTGCGGAGAATAAAAATCACAGAGAACAGAGTGCACAGAGTAGAAATCACAGAGAGCAGAGTGCAGAGAGTAAAAATCACAGAGAACAGAGTGCGGAGAGTAAAAATAACAGAGATCAGAGTGCAGAGAGTAAAAATGACAGGGAACAGAGAGCAGACTGTAAAAATCAAAAGAGAACAGAGTGCGGAGAGTAAAAATCACAGAGAGCAGAGTACAGAGAGTAGAAATCACAGAGAGCAGAGTGCAGAGAGTAAAACTCTCAGAGGGCAGAGTGAAGAGAGTGAATATCACAGAGAACAGCTTGCGGAGAGGAAAAATCACAGAGAGCAGAGTACAGCGAGTAAAAATCACGGAGAGCAGAGTGCGGAGATTAAAAATCAGAGAGAGCTGAGGGCAGAGAGTAAAAATAACAGAGAACAGAGTAGGGAGAGTAAATATCACAGAAATCAGAGTGCAGAGAGTAAATATCACAGAGAGCAGAGTGCAGAGTGCAAAAGCCACAGAGATCAGTGTGCAGAGAGTAAAAATCACAGAGACAGAATGCACAGTGTGAAAATCACAGAAATCGGAGTGCAGAGAGTAAAAATCACAGAGAGCAGAGTACAGAGAGTAAACATTAGAGACAGCACAGTGCGGAGAGTAAATATCACAGAGACCAGAATGAAGAGAGTGAAAATCACAGGGTGCCGAGTGCTGAGAGTAAAAATCACAGAGAGCTGAGTGCAGAGAGTAAGAAGCACAGAGAGCAGAGTGAGGGGATTAAAAATCAGAGAGAGCAGAGTGCGGTGAATAAAAATCACAGAGAACAGAGTCCAGAGAGTAGGAATCACAGAGAGCAGAGTGCAGAGAGTAAAAATCTCAGAGGGCAGAGTGCGGAGAGTAAAAATCTCTAAGAATGGAGTACTGATAATGTAACTCACAGAGAGCAGAGGCCAGAGAATAAAAATCACAGAGATCGCAGTGCGGAGAGTAAAAATTACAGAGATCAGAGTGCAGAGAATACAAATCACAGAGAGCAGAGTGCAGAGAGTAAAAATTAGAGAGAGCACAGTGCGGAGAGTAAAAATCACAGAGAACAGAATGCAGAGAGTAGAAATCACAGAGAGCAGAGTGCAGAGAGTAAAACTCTCAGAGGGCAGAGTGAAGAGAGTGAATATCACAGAGAACAGGTTGCGGAGAGTAAAAATCACAGAGAGCAGAGTACAGCGAGTAAAAATCACGGAGAGCAGAGTGCGGAGATTAAAAATCAAAGAGAGCTGAGGGCAGAGAGCAAAAATAACAGAGATCAGACTAGGGAGAGTAAATATCACAGAGATCAGAGTTCAGAGAGTAAACATCACAGAGAACAGAGTGCAGAGAGTAAAAATCACACAGACCTGAGGGCAGAGAGTAAAGATCACAGAGAGCAGAGTGCAGAGAGTAAAACTCTCAGAGATCATAGTGCGGAGAGCAAACATCACAGGGAACAGAGTGCAGAGAGTAAAAATCACAGACAGCTGAGTGCAGAGAGTAAAAATCACAGAGAGCAGAGTGCGGAGATGAAAAATCAGAGAGAGCAGAGCGCGGAGAATAAAAATAACAGAGATCAGAGTGCAGAGAGTAAAAAAGACAGGGAACAGAGTGCAGACTGTAAAAATCAAAGAGAACAGAGTGCGGAGAGTAAAAATCGCAGAGAGCGTAGTGCAGTGATTAAAAATCACAGAGAGCAGGGTGCGGAGAGTAAAAATGACAGAGAGCAGACTGTAAAAATCAAAGAGAACACAGTGCGGAGAGAAAAAAATCACAGAGTACCGAGTGCAGAGAGTAAAAATCACTGACAGCTGACTGCAGAGAGTAAAAATCACAGAGAGCAGAGTGCGGAGATGAAAAATCAGAGAGAGCACAGTGCGGAGAATGAAAATAACAGAGATCAGAGTGCAGAGAGTAAAAATGACAGGGAACAGAGTGCAGAATGTAAAAATCAAAGCGAGCAGAGTGCGGAGAGTAAAAATCGCAGAGAGCAGAGTACAGAGAGTAAAAATCATAGAGTGTCGAGTGCAGAGAGTAAAAATCACAGACAGCTGAGTGCAGAGAGTAAAAATCACAGAGAGCAGAGTGCGGAGATTAAAAATCAGAGAGAGCAGAGTCGCGGAGAATAAAAATCACAGAGAACAGAGTGCACAGAGTAGAAATCACAGAGAGCAGAGTGCAGAGAGTAAAAATCACAGAGAACAGAGTGCGGAGAGTAAAAATAACAGAGATCAGAGTGCAGAGAGTAAAAATGACAGGGAACAGGGTGCAGACTGTAAAAATCAAAAGAGAACAGAGTGCGGAGAGTAAAAATCACAGAGAGCAGAGTACAGAGAGTAGAAATCACAGAGAGCAGAGTGCAGAGTGTAAAACTCTCAGAGGGCAGAGTGAAGAGAGTGAATATCACAGAGAACAGGTTGCGGAGAGGAAAAATCACAGAGAGCAGAGTACAGCGAGTAAAAATCACGGAGAGCAGAGTGCGGAGATTAAAAATCAGAGAGAGCTGAGGGCAGAGAGTAAAAATAACAGAGAACAGAGTAGGGAGAGTAAATATCACAGAAATCAGAGTGCAGAGAGTAAATATCACAGAGAGCAGAGTGCAGAGTGCAAAAGCCACAGAGATCAGTGTGCAGAGAGTAAAAATCACAGAGACAGAATGCACAGTGTGAAAATCACAGAAATCAGAGTGCAGAGAGTAAAAATCACAGAGAGCAGAGTACAGAGAGTAAACATTAGAGAGAGCACAGTGCGGAGAGTAAATATCAAAGAGACCAGAATGAAGAGAGTGAAAATCACAGGGTGCCGAGTGCTGAGAGTAAAAATCACAGAGAGCTGAGTGCAGAGAGTAAGAAGCACAGAGAGCAGAGTGAGGAGATTAAAAATCAGAGAGAGCAGAGTGCGGAGAATAAAAATCACAGAGAACAGAGTCCAGAGAGTAGGAATCACAGAGAGCAGAGTGCAGAGAGTAAAAATCTCAGAGGGCAGAGTGCGGAGAGTAAAAATCTCTAAGAATGGAGTGCTGATCATATAACTCACAGAGAGCAGAGGACAGAGAATAACAATCACAGAGATCGGGGTGCGGAGAGTAAAAATTACAGAGATCAGAGTGCAGAGAATACAAATCACAGAGAGCAGAGTGCAGAGAGTAAAAATTAGAGAGAGCACAGAACGGAGAGTAAAAATCACAGAGAACACAGTGCAGAGAGAAAAAAATCACAGAGCGCAGAGTGCAGAGAGTGAAAATTACAGAAATTAGAGTGCAGAGTGTAAAAATCACAGAGCGCAGAGTGCAGAGAGTAAAAATGACAGAAAACAGAGTGCAGAGTGTAAAAATCTCAGAGAATAGAGTGCGGAGAGTAAAAATCACAGACAGCAGAGTGCCGTGAGTAAAGATCACAGAGAGCAGAGTACAGAGAATAAAATTCACAGAGTCCCGCGTGTAGAGAATAAAAATTACAGAGAGCAGAGTGAGGAGATTAAAAATTAGAGAGAGCACAGTGCGGAGAGTAAAAATCACAGAGAACAGAGTGCAGAGAGTAAAAATTAGAGAGAGCACAGTACGGAGAGTAAAAATCACAGAGAACAGAGTGCAGAGAGCAAAAATCCCAGAGCGCTGAGTGCAGAGAGTGAAAATCACAGAAATTAGAGGGCAGAGAGTAAAAATCACAGAGAACAGACTGGGGAGAGTAAAAATCACAGAAAACAGTGTACACAGAGTAAATATCACAGAGATCAGAGAGCAGAGAGTAAAAATCACAGAGAGCAGAATTGGCAGAGTAAGAATAACAGAGAACATAGTGCAGAGAGTAAAATTCACAGAGAAAGAGTGCAGAGAGTAAAAATCACAGAGAACAGAGTGCGGAGAGTAAAAACCGCAGAGAGCAGAATTGGCAGAGTAAACATCACAGAGAACAGAGTGCAGAGAGTAAAAATCACACAGACCTGAGGTCAGAGAGTAAAGATCACAGAGAGCAGAGTGCAGAGAGTAAAACTCTCAGAGATCATAGTGCGGAGACCAAACATCACAGAGAAAAGAGTGCGGAGAGCAAAAATCACAGAGAACAGAGTGAACAGAGTAATAAACACAGAGAACATAGTGCAGAGAATAAAAATCACAGAGAGCAGAGTACAGAGAGTAAAAATCACAGAGTGCCGAGTGCAGAGAGTGAAAATCACAGACAGCTGAGTGCAGAGAGTAATAATCAGAGAAAGCAGAGTGCGGAGAATAAAAATCAGAGACCGCAGAGTGCAGAGAGCGAAAATCACAGAAATTAGAGTGCAGAGAGTAAAAATCACAGAGAACGGAGTGCAGAGAGTAGAAATCACAGAGAGCAGAGTACAGAGAGTAAAAATCACAGAGACCAGAGTGCGGAGAGTAAAAATCACAGAGATCTGTGTGCAGAGAGTAAAAGTCTCAGAGATCAGAGTGCAGAGAGTAAAAATCACAGAGATCAGAGTGCAGAGAGTAACCATCACAGAGAACAGTGTGTGGAGAGTAAAAATCACACAGAGCTGAGGGCAGAGTGTAAAAATCACAGAGAGCAGAGGGCAGAGGGTAAAACTCACAGAGATCAGAGTCTGGAGAGCAAACATCACAGAGAACAGAGTGCAGAGAATAAAAATCACAGACCGCAGAATGCAGAGAGCGAAAATCACAGAAATTAGAGTGCAGAGAGTAAAAATAACAGAGAACAGAGGGCAGAGGGTAAAACTCACAGAGAGCAGAGTACAGAGAGTAAAAATCACAGAGTGCCGAGTGCAGAGAGTGAAAATCACAGACAGCTGAGTGCAGAGAGTAATAATCAGAGAAAGCAGAGTGCGGAGATTAAAAATCAGAGAGAGCAGAGAGCGGAGAATAAAAGTCACAGAGAACGGAGTGCAGAGAGTAGAAATCACAGAGGGCAGAGTGCAGAGAGTAAAAATCACAGAGACCAGAGTGCGGAGAGTAAAAATCACAGAGATCTGTGTGCAGAGAATAAAAGTCTCAGAGATCAGAGTGCAGAGAGTAAAAATCACAGAGATCAGAGTGCAGAGAGTAAAAATCACAGAGAACAAAGTGCAGTCTGTAAAACTCACCGAGGACAGAGTGCAGAGAGTAACCATCACAGAGAACAGTGTGCGGAGAGTAAAAATCACACAGAGCTGAGGGCAGAGTGTAAAAATCACAGAGATCAGACTGCGGAAAGTCAAAATCACAGAGAGCGGATTGCAGAGAATAAAAATCCCAGAGATCAGAGTGCAGAGAGTAAAAATCACACAGACCTGAGGGCAGAGAGTATAGATCACAGTGGGCAGAGGGCAGAGAGTAAGACTATCAGAGATCATAGTGCGGAGAGCAAACATCACAGAGAACAGAGTGCAGAGAGTAAAAATCGCAGAGAGCATAGTGCAGTGATTAAAAATCACAGAGAGCAGGGTGCGGAGAGTAAAAATGACAGAGATCTGTGTGCAGAGAGTAAAAGTCTCAGAGATCAGAGTGCACAGAGTAAAAATCACAGAGATCAGAGTGCAGAGAGTAAAAATCACAGAGTGCAGTCTGTAAAAATCACCGAGAACAGAGTGCAGAGAGTAACCATCACAGAGAACAGTGTGTGGAGAGTAAAAATCAAACAGAGCTGAGGGCAGAGTGTAAAAATCACAGAGAGCAGAGGGCAGAGGGTAAAACTCACAGAGATCAGAGTCCGGAGAGCAAACATCACAGAGAACAGAGTGCAGAGAATAAAAATCACAGACCACAGAGTGCAGAGAGCGAAAATCACAGAAATTAGAGTGCAGAGAGTAAAAATCACAGAGAACGGAGTGCAGAGAGTAGAAATCACAGAGAGCAGATACAGAGAGTAAAATTCACGGAGACCAGAGTGCGGAGAGTAAAAATCACAGAGATCTGTGTGCAGAGAGTAACCATCACAGAGAACAGTGTGCGGAGAGTAAAAATCACACAGAGCTGAGGGCAGAGTAAAAATCACAGAGAGCAGAGGGCAGAGGGTAAAACTCACAGAGATCAGAGTCTGGAGAGCAAACATCACAGAGAACAGAGTGCAGAGAATAAAAATCACAGACCGCAGAATGCAGAGAGCGAAAATCACAGAAATTAGAGTGCAGAGAGTAAAAATAACAGAGAACAGAGGGCAGAGGGTAAAACTCACAGAGAGCAGAGTACAGAGAGTAAAAATCACAGAGTGCCGAGTGCAGAGAGTGAAAATCACAGACAGCTGAGTGCAGAGAGTAATAATCAGAGAAAGCAGAGTGCGGAGATTAAAAATCAGAGAGAGCAGAGAGCGGAGAATAAAAGTCACAGAGAACGGAGTGCAGAGAGTAGAAATCACAGAGGGCAGAGTGCACAGAGTAAAAATCAAAGAGACCAGAGTGCGGAGAGTAAAAATCACAGAGATCTGTGTGCAGAGAGTAAAAGTCTCAGAGATCAGAGTGCAGAGAGTAAAAATCACAGAGATCAGAGTGCAGAGAGTAAAAATCACAGAGAACAGAGTGCAGTCTGTAAAACTCACCGAGAACAGAGTGCAGAGAGTAACCATCACAGAGAACAGTGTGCGGAGAGTAATAATCACACAGAGCTGAGGGCAGAGTGTAAAAATCACAGAGATCAGAGTGCGGAAAGTCAAAATCACAGAGAGCGGATTGCAGAGAATAAAAATCCCAGAGATCAGAGTGCAGAGAGTAAAAATCACACAGACCTGAGGGGCAGAGAGTAAAGATCACAGTGGGCAGAGGGCAGAGAGTAAGACTCTCAGAGATTCATAGTGCGGAGAGCAAACATCACAGAGAACAGAGTGCAGAGAGTAAAAATCGCAGAGAGCATAGTGCAGTGATTAAAAATCACAGAGAGCAGGGTGCGGAGAGTAAAAATGACAGAGATCTGTGTGCAGAGAGTAAAAGTCTCAGAGATCAGAGTGCAGAGAGTAAAAATCACAGAGAGCAGAGTGCGGAGATGAAAAATCAGAGAGAGCAGAGTGCGGAGAATAAAAATCACAGAGAACAGAGTGCAGAGAGTAGAAATCACAGACAGCAGAGTGCAGGGAGTAAAAATCACAGAGAACAGAGTGCGGAGAGTATAAATAACAGAGATCAGAGTGCTGAGAGTAAAAATGACAGGGAACAGAGTGCAGACTGTAAAAATCAAAGCGAACAGAGTGCGGAGAGTAAAAATCACAGAGAGCCGAGTACAGAGTGTAAAAATCATAGAGTGCCGAGTGCAGAGAGTAAAAATCACAGACAGCTGAGTGCAGAGAGTAAACATCACAGAGAGCAGAGTGCGGAGATTAAAAATCAGAGAGAGCAGAGCGTGGAGAATAAAAATCACAGAGAACAGAGTGCAGAGAGTAGAAATCACAGAGAGCAGAGTGCAGAGAGTAAAAACTCTCAGAGGGTAGAGTGAAGAGAGTGAATATCACAGATAACAGGTTGCGGAGAGTAAAAATCACAGAGAGCAGAGTACAGCGAGTAAAAATCACGGAGAGCAGAGTGCAGAGAGTAAGAATCTGAGAGATCAGAGTGCAGAGAGTAAAAATCACAGAGATCAGAGTGCAGAGATTAAAAATCACCGAGAACAGAGTGCAGATAGTAACTATCACAGAAAACAGTGTGCGGAGAGTAAAAATCACACAGAGCTGAGGGCAGAGTGTAAAAATCACAGAGAGCAGAGGGCAGAGGGTAAAACTCACAGAGATCAGAGTCCGGAGAGCAAACATCACAGAGAACAGAGTGCAGAGAATAAAAATCACAGACCGCAGAGTGCAGAGAGCGAAAATCACAGAAATTAGAGTGCAGAGAGTAAAAATCACAGAGAACGGAGTGCAGAGAGTAGAAATCACAGAGAGCAGAGTACAGAGAGTAAAAATCACAGAGACCAGAGTGCGGAGAGTAAAAATCACAGAGATCTGTGTGCAGAGAGTAACCATCACAGAGAACAGTGTGCGGAGAGCAAAAATCACACAGAGCTGAGGGCAGAGTGTAAAAATCACAGAGAGCAGAGGGCAGAGGGTAAAACTCACAGAGATCAGAGTCCGGAGAGCAAACATCACAGAGAACAGAGTGCAGAGAATAAAAATCACAGACCGCAGAGTGCAGAGAGCGAAAATCACAGAAATTAGTGCAGAGAGTAAAAATCACAGAGAACAGACTGGGGAGAGTAAAAACCACAGAAAACAGTGTACACAGAGTAAATATCACAGAGATCAGAGAGCAGAGAGTAAAAACCACAGAGAGCAGAATTGGCAGAGTAAAAATCACAGAAAGCAGAGTGCGGAGTGTAAAAATCACAGAGAGAAGTGTGCAGGGAGTAAAAATCACAGACAGCAGAGTGAAGAGAGTAAAAATCACAGAGATCAGAGTGCGGAAAGTCAAAATCACAGAGAACGGATTGCAGAGAATAAAAATCCAGGAGATCAGAGTGCAGAGAGTAAGAATCTCTGAGAGCTGAGTGCGGAGAGTATAAATAACAGAGATCAGAGTGCAGAGAGTAGAAATGACAGGGAACAGAGTGCAGACTGTAAAAATCAAAGAGAACAGAGTGCGGAGAGTAAAAATCACAGAGAGCAGAGAACAGAGAGTAAAAATCATAGAGTGCCGAGTGCAGAGAGTAAAAATCACAGAATGCTGAGTGCAGAGAGTAAAAATCACAGAGAGCAGAGTGCGGAGATTAAAAATCAGAGAGAGCAGAGTGTGGAGAATAAAAATCACAGAGAACAGAGTGCAGAGAGTAGAAATCACAGAGAGCAGAGTGCGGAGATTAAAAATCAGAGAGAGCAGAGTGTGGAGAATAAAAATCACAGAGAACAGAATGCAGGGAGTAGAAATCACAGAGAGCAGAGTGCAGAGAGTAAAACTCTCAGAGGGCAGAGTGAAGAGAGTGAATATCACAGAGAACAGGTTGCGGAGAGTAAAAATCACAGAGAGCAGTGTACAGCGAGTAAAAATCACGGAGAGCAGAGTGCGGAGATTAAAAATCAAAGAGAGCTGAGGGCAGAGAGCAAAAATAACAGAGATCAGACTAGGGAGAGTAAATATCACAGAGATCAGAGTTCAGAGAGTAAACATCACAGAGAACAGAGTGCAGAGAGTAAAAATCACACAGACCTGAGGGCAGAGAGTAAAGATCACAGAGAGCAGAGTGCAGAGAGTAAAACTCTCAGAGATCATAGTGCGGAGAGCAAACATCACAGGGAACAGAGTGCAGAGAGTAAAAATCACAGACAGCTGAGTGCAGAGAGTAAAAATCACAGAGAGCAGAGTGCGGAGATGAAAAATCAGAGAGAGCAGAGTGCGGAGAATAAAAATAACAGAGATCAGAGTGCAGAGAGTAAAAAAGACAGGGAACAGAGTGCAGACTGTAAAAATCAAAGAGAACAGAGTGCGGAGAGTAAAAATCGCTGAGAGCGTAGTGCAGTGATTAAAAATCACAGAGAGCATTGTGCCGAGAGTAAAAATGACAGAGAGCAGACTGTAAAAATCAAAGCGAGCAGAGTGCAGAGAGTAAAAATCGCAGAGAGCAGAGTACAGAGAGTAAAAATCATAGAGTGTCGAGTGCAGAGAGTAAAAATCACAGACAGCTGAGTGCAGAGAGTAAAAATCACAGAGAGCAGAGTGCGGAGATTAAAAATCAGAGAGAGCAGAGTGCGGAGAATAAAAATCACAGAGAACAGAGTGCACAGAGTAGAAATCACAGAGAGCAGAGTGCAGAGAGTAAAAATCTCAGAGGCCAGAGTGAAGAGAGTGAATAACACAGAGAGCAGAGTACAGAGAGTAAAAATCACAGAGTGCCGAGTGCAGAGAGTAAAAATCACAGACTGCTGAGTGCAGAGTGTAAAAATCACAGACAGCAGAGTGCGGAGATTTAAAATCAGAGAGAGCATAGTGCGGAGAATAAAAATCACAGAGAACAGAGTGCGGACGCTAGAAATCACAGAGAGCAGAGTGCAGAGAGTAAAAATATCAGAGAGCACAGTGCAGAGATTAAAAATCACAGAGAGCAGAGTTGGGAGAGTAAAAATCACAGAGATCTGAGTGCAGAGAGTAAAAATCACAAAGAAATGAGTGCGGAGAGTAAAAGTTACAGAGATCAGAGTGCAGAAAGTAAATATCACAGAGAGCAGAGTGAAGACAGTAAAAATCACAGAAAGCAGAGTATAGGGAGTAAAAATCACATAGTGCCGAGTGCAGAGAGTAAAAATCACAGAGAGCTGAGTGCAGAGATTAAAAATCAGAGAGAGCAGAGTGTGGAGAATAAAAATCGCAGAGAACAGAGTGCAGAGAGTAGAAATCACAGAGGGCAGAGTGCGGAGAGTGAAAATCACAGAGATCAGAGTGCAGAGAGGAAAAGTCTCAGAGATCAGAGTGCAGAGAGTAAAAATCACAGCGATCAGAGTGCAGAGATTAAAAATCAGAGAGAGCAGAGTGCGGAGAATAAAAATCACAGAGAACAGAGTGCAGAGAGTAGAAATCACAGAGAGCAGAGTGCAGAGAGTAAAAATCTCAGAGGGTAGTGAGCGGAGAGTGAAAATCACAGAGATCAGAGTGCAGAGAGTAAAAATCACAGAGAACATCGTACAGACTGTAAAAATCACCGAGAGCAGAGTGCGGAGATTAAAAATCAAAGAGAGCTGAGGGCAGAGAGTAAAATTAACAGAGAACAGACTGGGGAGAGTAAATAACACAGAAAACAGTGTACACAGAGTAAATATCACAGAGATCAGAGAGCAGAGAGTAAAACCCACAGAGAGCAGATTTGGCAGAGTAAAAGTCACAGAGAACAGAGTGCGGAGCGCAAAAATCACAGAGAACAGAGTGCACAGAGTAATAATCACAGAGAACAGAGTGCAGAGAGTAAAAATCACAGACAGCTGAGTGCAGAGAGTAAAAATCACAGAGAACAGAGTGCGGAGATGAAAAATCAGAGAGAGCAGAGTGCAGAGAATAAAAATAACAGATATCAGAGTGCAGAGAGTAAAAATGACAGGGAACAGAGTGCAGACTGTAAAAATCAAAGAGAACAGAGTGTGGAGAGTAAAACTCGCAGACAGCAGAGTACAGAGAGTAAAAATCATAGAGTGTCGAGTGCAGAGAGTAAAAATCACAGACCGCTGAGTGCAGAGATTTAAAATCAGAGAGAGCAGAGTGCGGAGAATAAAAATCACAGAGAACAGAGTGCGGACAGTAGAAATCACAGAGAGCAGAGTGCAGAGAGTAAAAATATCAGAGAGCACAGTGCAGAGATTAAAAATCACAGAGAGCAGAGTTCGGAGAGTAAAAATCACAGAGATCTGAGTGCAGAGAGTAAAAATCACAGAGATCAGAGTGCGGAGAGTAAAAGTTACAGAGATCAGAGTGCAGAAAGTAAATATCACAGAGAGCAGAGTGAAGAGAGTAAAATTCACAGAAAGCAGAGTACAGAGAGTAAAAATCACAGAGTGCCGAGTGCAGAGAGTAAAAATCTCAGAGGGCAGAGTGCGGAGAGTGAAAATCACAGAGATCAGAGTGCAGAGAAGAAAAGTCTCAGAGATCAGAGTGCAGAGAGTAAAAATCACAGAGATCAGAGTGCAGAGATTGAAAATCAGAGAGAGCAGAGTGCGGAGAATAAAAATCACAGAGAACAGAGTGCAGAGAGTAGAAATCACAGAGATCAGAGTGCAGAGAGTAAAAATCACAGAGAACATCGTGCAGACTGTAAAAATCACCGAGAGCAGAGTGCAGAGCGTAACCATCACAGAGAACAGTGTGCGGAGAGTAAAAATCACAGAGAGCAGAGTGGGGAGATTAAAAATCAGAGAGAGCAGAGTGCGGAGAGTAAAAATCACAGAGTGCCGAGTGCAGAGAGTAAAAATCACAGAGATCAGAGTGCGGAGAGTAAAAGTTACAGAGATCAGAGTGCAGAAAGTAAATATCACAGAGAGCAGAGTGAAGAGAGTAAAAATCACAGAAAGCAGAGTACAGTGAGTAAAAATCACAGAGAGCATAGTGAGGAGATGAAACATTAGAGAGAGCACAGTGCGGTGAGTAAAAATCACAGAGAACAGAGTGCAGAGAGTAAAAATCACAGAGCGCAGAATGCAGAGACTGAAAATCACAGAAATTAGAGAGCAGAGAGTAAAAATCACAGAGAACAGAGTGCGGAGAGCAAAAATCACACAGAACAGCGTGCACAGAGTAATAATCACAGAGAACCAAGTGCAGAGAGTAAAAATAACAGAGAACAGAGTGCAGAGAGTAAAAATCACAGAGAACAGAGTGCAGAGAGTAAAAATCACAGAGAACAGAGTGCGGAGAGTAAAAACCACAGAGAGCAGAATTGGCAGAGTAAAAGTCACAGAAAGCAGAGTGTGGAGTGTAAAAATCACAGACAGCTGAGTGCAGAGAGTAAAAATCACAGAGAGCAGAGTGCGGAGATTAAAAACCAGAGAGAGCAGAGTGCGGAGAATAAAAATCACAGAGAACCGAGTGCACAGAGTAGAAATCACAGAGAGCAGAGTGCAGAGAGTAAAAATCTCAGAGGCCAGAGTGAAGAGAGTAAAAATCACAGACTGCTGAGTGCAGAGTGTAAAAATCACAGACAGCAGAGTGCGGAGATTTAAAATCAGAGAGAGCATAGTGCGGAGAATAAAAATCACAGAGAACAGAGTGCGGACAGTAGAAATCACAGAGAGCAGAGTGCAGAGAGTAAAAATATCAGAGAGCACAGTGCAGAGATTAAAAATCATAGAGAGCAGAGTTCGGAGAGTAAAAATCACAGAGATCTGAGTGCAGAGAGCAAAAATCACAGAGAAATGAGTGCGGAGAGTAAAAGTTACAGAGATCAGAGTGCAGAAAGTAAATATCACAGAGAGCAGCGTGAAGAGAGTAAAAATCACAGAGATCAGAGTGCAGAGAGGAAAGGTCTCAGAGATCAGAGTGCAGAGAGTAAAAATCACAGACCGCAGAGTGCAGAGAGCGAAAATCACAGAAATTAGAGTACAGAGAGTTAAAATCACAGAGAACAGACTGGGGAGAGTAAAAATCACAGAAAACAGTGTACACAGAGTAAATATCACAGAGATCAGAGAGCAGAGACTAAAAACCACAGAGAGCAGAATTGGCGGAGTAAAAATCACAGAAAGCAGAGTGCGGAGTGCAAAAACCACAGAGAGAAGTGTGCAGGGAGTAAAAATCACAGACAGCAGAGTGAAGAGAGTAAAAATCACAGAGATCAGAGTGCGGAAAGTCAAAATCACAGAGAGCGGATTGCAGAGAATAAAAATCCCAGAGATCAGAGTGCAGAGAGTAAGAATCTCTGAGAGCTGAGTGCAGAGAGTAAACATCACAGAGAACAGAGTGCAGAGAGTAAAAATCACACTGACCTGAGGGCAGAGAGTAAAGATCACAGTGGGCAGAGGGCAGAGAGTAAGACTCTCAGAGAACATAGTGCGGAGAGCAAACATCACAGAGAACAGAGTGCAGAGAGTAAAAATCACAGAGAGCATAGTGCAGTGATTAAAAATCACAGAGAGCAGGGTGCGGAGAGTAAAAATGACAGAGAACAGAGAGCAGACTGTAAAAATCACAGAGAACACAGTGCGGAGAGAAAAAATCACAGAGTACCGAGTGCAGAGAGTAAAAATCACAAACAGCTGAGTGCAGAGAGTAAAAATCACAGAGAGCAGATGGAGAGAGTAAAAATCACAGAGAACAGAGTGCGGAGAGTAAAAATAACAGAGATCAGAGTGCAGAGAGTAGAAATGATAGGGAACAGAGTGCAGACTGTAAAAATCAAAGAGAACAGAGTGCGGAGAGTAAAAATCACAGAATGCAGAGTACAGACAGTAGAAATCACAGAGAGCAGAGTGCAGAGAGTAAAACTCTCAGAGGGCAGAGTGAAGAGAGTGAATATCACAGAGAACAGGTTGCGGAGAGTAAAAATCACAGAGAGCAGAGTACAGCGAGTAAAAATCACGGAGAGCAGAGAGCGGAGATTAAAAATCAGAGAGAGCTGAGGGCAGAGAGTTAAAATAACAGAGAACAGAGTAGGGAGAGTAAATATCACAGAAATCAGAGTGCAGAGAGTAAATATCACAGAGAGCAGAGTGCCGAGAGCAAAAGCCACAGAGATCAGTGTGCAGAGAGTAAAAATCACAGAGACAGAATGCACAGTGTGAAAATCACAGAAATCAGAGTGCAGAGAGTAAAAATCACAGAGAGCACAGTACAGAGAGTAAACATTAGAGAGGGCACAGTGCGGAGAGTAAATATCACAGAGACCAGAATGAAGAGAGTGAAAATCACAGGGTGCCGAGTGTTGAGAGTAAAAATCACAGTGAGCTGAGTGCAGAGAGTAAGAAGCACAGAGAGCAGAGTGAGGAGATTAAAAATCAGAGAGAGCAGAGTGCAGAGAGTAAAAATCTCAGAGGGCAGAGTGCGCAGAGTAAAAATCTCTAAGAATGGAGTGCTGATAAAATAACTCACAGAAAGCAGAGGCCAGAGAATAAAAATCACAGAGATCGGAGTGCGGAGAGTAAAAATTACAGAGATCAGACTGCAGAGAATAAAAATCACAGAGAGCAGAGTGCAGAGAGTAAAAATTAGAGAGAGCACAGTGCGGAGAGTAAAAATCACAGAGAACACAGTGCAGAGAATAAAAATCACAGACCGCAGAGTGCAGAGAGCGAAAATCACAGAAATTTGAGTGCAGAGAGTAAAAATCACAGAGAACAGACTGGGGAGAGTAAAAATCACAGAAAACAGTGTACACAGAGTAAATATCACAGAGATCAGAGAGCAGAGAGTAAAAACCACAGAAAGCAGAATTGGCGGAGTAAAAATCACAGAAAGCAGAGTGCGGAGTGTAAAAATCACAGAGAGAAGTGTGCAGGGAGTAAAAATCACAGACAGCAGAGTGCAGAGAGTAAACATCACAGAGAACAGAGTGCAGAGAGTAAAAATCACACAGACCTGAGGGCAGAGAGTAAAGATCACAGTCGGCAAAGGGCAGAGAGTAAGACTCTCAGAGATCATAGTGCGGAGAGCAAACATCACAGAGAACAGAATGCAGAGAGTAAAAATCACAGAGAGCATAGTGCAGTGATTAAAAATCACAGAGAGCAGGGTGCGGAGATGAAAAATCAGAGAGAGCAGAGTGCGGAGAATAAAAATAACAGAGATCAGAGTGCAGAGAGTAAAAAAGACAGGGAACAGAGTGCAGACTGTAAAAATCAAAGAGAACAGAGTGCGGAGAGTAAAAATCGCTGAGAGCGTAGTGCAGTGATTAAAAATCACAGAGAGCATTGTGCCGAGAGTAAAAATGACAGAGAGCAGACTGTAAAAATCAAAGCGAGCAGAGTGCAGAGAGTAAAAATCGCAGAGAGCAGAGTACAGAGAGTAAAAATCATAGAGTGTCGAGTGCAGAGAGTAAAAATCACAGACAGCTGAGTGCAGAGAGTAAAAATCACAGAGAGCAGAGTGCGGAGATTAAAAATCAGAGAGAGCAGAGTGCGGAGAATAAAAATCACAGAGAACAGAGTGCACAGAGTAGAAATCACAGAGAGCAGAGTGCAGAGAGTAAAAATCTCAGAGGCCAGAGTGAAGAGAGTGAATAACACAGAGAGCAGAGTACAGAGAGTAAAAATCACAGAGTGCCGAGTGCAGAGAGTAAAAATCACAGACTGCTGAGTGCAGAGTGTAAAAATCACAGACAGCAGAGTGCGGAGATTTAAAATCAGAGAGAGCATAGTGCGGAGAATAAAAATCACAGAGAACAGAGTGCGGACGCTAGAAATCACAGAGAGCAGAGTGCAGAGAGTAAAAATATCAGAGAGCACAGTGCAGAGATTAAAAATCACAGAGAGCAGAGTTGGGAGAGTAAAAATCACAGAGATCTGAGTGCAGAGAGTAAAAATCACAAAGAAATGAGTGCGGAGAGTAAAAGTTACAGAGATCAGAGTGCAGAAAGTAAATATCACAGAGAGCAGAGTGAAGACAGTAAAAATCACAGAAAGCAGAGTATAGGGAGTAAAAATCACATAGTGCCGAGTGCAGAGAGTAAAAATCACAGAGAGCTGAGTGCAGAGATTAAAAATCAGAGAGAGCAGAGTGTGGAGAATAAAAATCGCAGAGAACAGAGTGCAGAGAGTAGAAATCACAGAGGGCAGAGTGCGGAGAGTGAAAATCACAGAGATCAGAGTGCAGAGAGGAAAAGTCTCAGAGATCAGAGTGCAGAGAGTAAAAATCACAGCGATCAGAGTGCAGAGATTAAAAATCAGAGAGAGCAGAGTGCGGAGAATAAAAATCACAGAGAACAGAGTGCAGAGAGTAGAAATCACAGAGAGCAGAGTGCAGAGAGTAAAAATCTCAGAGGGTAGTGAGCGGAGAGTGAAAATCACAGAGATCAGAGTGCAGAGAGTAAAAATCACAGAGAACATCGTACAGACTGTAAAAATCACCGAGAGCAGAGTGCGGAGATTAAAAATCAAAGAGAGCTGAGGGCAGAGAGTAAAATTAACAGAGAACAGACTGGGGAGAGTAAATAACACAGAAAACAGTGTACACAGAGTAAATATCACAGAGATCAGAGAGCAGAGAGTAAAACCCACAGAGAGCAGATTTGGCAGAGTAAAAGTCACAGAGAACAGAGTGCGGAGCGCAAAAATCACAGAGAACAGAGTGCACAGAGTAATAATCACAGAGAACAGAGTGCAGAGAGTAAAAATCACAGACAGCTGAGTGCAGAGAGTAAAAATCACAGAGAACAGAGTGCGGAGATGAAAAATCAGAGAGAGCAGAGTGCAGAGAATAAAAATAACAGATATCAGAGTGCAGAGAGTAAAAATGACAGGGAACAGAGTGCAGACTGTAAAAATCAAAGAGAACAGAGTGTGGAGAGTAAAACTCGCAGACAGCAGAGTACAGAGAGTAAAAATCATAGAGTGTCGAGTGCAGAGAGTAAAAATCACAGACCGCTGAGTGCAGAGATTTAAAATCAGAGAGAGCAGAGTGCGGAGAATAAAAATCACAGAGAACAGAGTGCGGACAGTAGAAATCACAGAGAGCAGAGTGCAGAGAGTAAAAATATCAGAGAGCACAGTGCAGAGATTAAAAATCACAGAGAGCAGAGTTCGGAGAGTAAAAATCACAGAGATCTGAGTGCAGAGAGTAAAAATCACAGAGATCAGAGTGCGGAGAGTAAAAGTTACAGAGATCAGAGTGCAGAAAGTAAATATCACAGAGAGCAGAGTGAAGAGAGTAAAATTCACAGAAAGCAGAGTACAGAGAGTAAAAATCACAGAGTGCCGAGTGCAGAGAGTAAAAATCTCAGAGGGCAGAGTGCGGAGAGTGAAAATCACAGAGATCAGAGTGCAGAGAAGAAAAGTCTCAGAGATCAGAGTGCAGAGAGTAAAAATCACAGAGATCAGAGTGCAGAGATTGAAAATCAGAGAGAGCAGAGTGCGGAGAATAAAAATCACAGAGAACAGAGTGCAGAGAGTAGAAATCACAGAGATCAGAGTGCAGAGAGTAAAAATCACAGAGAACATCGTGCAGACTGTAAAAATCACCGAGAGCAGAGTGCAGAGCGTAACCATCACAGAGAACAGTGTGCGGAGAGTAAAAATCACAGAGAGCAGAGTGGGGAGATTAAAAATCAGAGAGAGCAGAGTGCGGAGAGTAAAAATCACAGAGTGCCGAGTGCAGAGAGTAAAAATCACAGAGATCAGAGTGCGGAGAGTAAAAGTTACAGAGATCAGAGTGCAGAAAGTAAATATCACAGAGAGCAGAGTGAAGAGAGTAAAAATCACAGAAAGCAGAGTACAGTGAGTAAAAATCACAGAGAGCATAGTGAGGAGATGAAACATTAGAGAGAGCACAGTGCGGTGAGTAAAAATCACAGAGAACAGAGTGCAGAGAGTAAAAATCACAGAGCGCAGAATGCAGAGACTGAAAATCACAGAAATTAGAGAGCAGAGAGTAAAAATCACAGAGAACAGAGTGCGGAGAGCAAAAATCACACAGAACAGCGTGCACAGAGTAATAATCACAGAGAACCAAGTGCAGAGAGTAAAAATAACAGAGAACAGAGTGCAGAGAGTAAAAATCACAGAGAACAGAGTGCAGAGAGTAAAAATCACAGAGAACAGAGTGCGGAGAGTAAAAACCACAGAGAGCAGAATTGGCAGAGTAAAAGTCACAGAAAGCAGAGTGTGGAGTGTAAAAATCACAGACAGCTGAGTGCAGAGAGTAAAAATCACAGAGAGCAGAGTGCGGAGATTAAAAACCAGAGAGAGCAGAGTGCGGAGAATAAAAATCACAGAGAACCGAGTGCACAGAGTAGAAATCACAGAGAGCAGAGTGCAGAGAGTAAAAATCTCAGAGGCCAGAGTGAAGAGAGTAAAAATCACAGACTGCTGAGTGCAGAGTGTAAAAATCACAGACAGCAGAGTGCGGAGATTTAAAATCAGAGAGAGCATAGTGCGGAGAATAAAAATCACAGAGAACAGAGTGCGGACAGTAGAAATCACAGAGAGCAGAGTGCAGAGAGTAAAAATATCAGAGAGCACAGTGCAGAGATTAAAAATCATAGAGAGCAGAGTTCGGAGAGTAAAAATCACAGAGATCTGAGTGCAGAGAGCAAAAATCACAGAGAAATGAGTGCGGAGAGTAAAAGTTACAGAGATCAGAGTGCAGAAAGTAAATATCACAGAGAGCAGCGTGAAGAGAGTAAAAATCACAGAGATCAGAGTGCAGAGAGGAAAGGTCTCAGAGATCAGAGTGCAGAGAGTAAAAATCACAGACCGCAGAGTGCAGAGAGCGAAAATCACAGAAATTAGAGTACAGAGAGTTAAAATCACAGAGAACAGACTGGGGAGAGTAAAAATCACAGAAAACAGTGTACACAGAGTAAATATCACAGAGATCAGAGAGCAGAGACTAAAAACCACAGAGAGCAGAATTGGCGGAGTAAAAATCACAGAAAGCAGAGTGCGGAGTGCAAAAACCACAGAGAGAAGTGTGCAGGGAGTAAAAATCACAGACAGCAGAGTGAAGAGAGTAAAAATCACAGAGATCAGAGTGCGGAAAGTCAAAATCACAGAGAGCGGATTGCAGAGAATAAAAATCCCAGAGATCAGAGTGCAGAGAGTAAGAATCTCTGAGAGCTGAGTGCAGAGAGTAAACATCACAGAGAACAGAGTGCAGAGAGTAAAAATCACACTGACCTGAGGGCAGAGAGTAAAGATCACAGTGGGCAGAGGGCAGAGAGTAAGACTCTCAGAGAACATAGTGCGGAGAGCAAACATCACAGAGAACAGAGTGCAGAGAGTAAAAATCACAGAGAGCATAGTGCAGTGATTAAAAATCACAGAGAGCAGGGTGCGGAGAGTAAAAATGACAGAGAACAGAGAGCAGACTGTAAAAATCACAGAGAACACAGTGCGGAGAGAAAAAATCACAGAGTACCGAGTGCAGAGAGTAAAAATCACAAACAGCTGAGTGCAGAGAGTAAAAATCACAGAGAGCAGATGGAGAGAGTAAAAATCACAGAGAACAGAGTGCGGAGAGTAAAAATAACAGAGATCAGAGTGCAGAGAGTAGAAATGATAGGGAACAGAGTGCAGACTGTAAAAATCAAAGAGAACAGAGTGCGGAGAGTAAAAATCACAGAATGCAGAGTACAGACAGTAGAAATCACAGAGAGCAGAGTGCAGAGAGTAAAACTCTCAGAGGGCAGAGTGAAGAGAGTGAATATCACAGAGAACAGGTTGCGGAGAGTAAAAATCACAGAGAGCAGAGTACAGCGAGTAAAAATCACGGAGAGCAGAGAGCGGAGATTAAAAATCAGAGAGAGCTGAGGGCAGAGAGTTAAAATAACAGAGAACAGAGTAGGGAGAGTAAATATCACAGAAATCAGAGTGCAGAGAGTAAATATCACAGAGAGCAGAGTGCCGAGAGCAAAAGCCACAGAGATCAGTGTGCAGAGAGTAAAAATCACAGAGACAGAATGCACAGTGTGAAAATCACAGAAATCAGAGTGCAGAGAGTAAAAATCACAGAGAGCACAGTACAGAGAGTAAACATTAGAGAGGGCACAGTGCGGAGAGTAAATATCACAGAGACCAGAATGAAGAGAGTGAAAATCACAGGGTGCCGAGTGTTGAGAGTAAAAATCACAGTGAGCTGAGTGCAGAGAGTAAGAAGCACAGAGAGCAGAGTGAGGAGATTAAAAATCAGAGAGAGCAGAGTGCAGAGAGTAAAAATCTCAGAGGGCAGAGTGCGCAGAGTAAAAATCTCTAAGAATGGAGTGCTGATAAAATAACTCACAGAAAGCAGAGGCCAGAGAATAAAAATCACAGAGAAGAGAGTGCGGAGAGTAAAAATTACAGAGATCAGACTGCAGAGAATAAAAATCACAGAGAGCAGAGTGCAGAGAGTAAAAATTAGAGAGAGCACAGTGCGGAGAGTAAAAATCACAGAGAACACAGTGCAGAGAATAAAAATCACAGACCGCAGAGTGCAGAGAGCGAAAATCACAGAAATTTGAGTGCAGAGAGTAAAAATCACAGAGAACAGACTGGGGAGAGTAAAAATCACAGAAAACAGTGTACACAGAGTAAATATCACAGAGATCAGAGAGCAGAGAGTAAAAACCACAGAAAGCAGAATTGGCGGAGTAAAAATCACAGAAAGCAGAGTGCGGAGTGTAAAAATCACAGAGAGAAGTGTGCAGGGAGTAAAAATCACAGACAGCAGAGTGCAGAGAGTAAACATCACAGAGAACAGAGTGCAGAGAGTAAAAATCACACAGACCTGAGGGCAGAGAGTAAAGATCACAGTCGGCAAAGGGCAGAGAGTAAGACTCTCAGAGATCATAGTGCGGAGAGCAAACATCACAGAGAACAGAATGCAGAGAGTAAAAATCACAGAGAGCATAGTGCAGTGATTAAAAATCACAGAGAGCAGGGTGCGGAGAGTAAAAATAACAGAGAACAGAGAGCAGACTGTAAAAATCACAGAGAACACAGTGCGGAGAGAAAAAATCACAGAGTACCGAGTGCAGAGAGTAAAAATTACAGACAGCTGAGTGCAGAGAGTAAAAATCACAGAGAGCAGAGTGCGGAGATGAAAAATCAGAGAGAGCAGAGTGCAAAGAATAAAAATCACAGAGAACAGAGTGCAGAGAGTAGAAATCACAGAGAGCAGAGTGCGGAGAGTGAAAATCACAGAGATCAGAGTGCAGAGAGGAAAAGTCTCAGAGATCAGAGTGCAGAGAGTAAAAATCACAGAGATCAGAGTGCAGAGATTAAAAATCAGAGAGAGCAGAGTGCGGAGAATAAAAACCACAGAGAACAGAGTGCAGAGAGTAGAAATCACATAGAGCAGAGTGCAGAGAGTAAAAATCTCAGAGGGCAGAGTGCGGAGAGTGAAAATCACAGAGAACATCGTGCAGACTGTAAAAATCACCGAGAACAGAGTGCAGAGCGTAACCATCACAGAGAACAGAGTGCGGAGAGTAAAAATCACAGAGAGCAGAGTGAAGAGAGTAAATATCACAGACAGCAGAGTGAAGAGAGTAAAAATCACAGAAAGCAGAGTACAGTGAGTAAAAATCACAGAGAGCAGAGTGAGGAGATGAAACATTAGAGAGAGCACAGTGCGGAGAGTAAAAATCACAGAGAACAGAGTGCAGAGAGTAAAAATCACAGAGCGCAGAATGCAGAGACTGAAAATCACAGAAATTAGAGTGCAGAGAGTAAAAATCACAGATAACAGACTGGGGAGAGTAAAAATCACAGAAAACAGTGTACACAGAGTAAATATCACAGAGATCAGAGAGCAGAGAGTAAAAATCACAGAGAACAGAGTGAGGAGAGCAAAAATCACAGAGAACAGAGTGCACAGAGTAATAATCACAGAGAACATAGTGCAGAGAGTAAAAATCACAGAGAACAGAGTGCAGAGAGTAAAAATCACAGACAACAGAGTGCGGAGAGTAAAAACCACAGAGAGCAGAATTAGCAGAGTAAAAATCACAGAAAGCAGAGTGTGGAGTGTAAAAATCACAGAGAGAAGTGTGCAGGGTGTAAAAATCACAGACAGCAGAGTGAAAAGAGTAAAAATCACAGAGATCAGAGTGCGGAAAGTCAAAATCACAGAGAACGGATTGCAGAGAATAAAAATGCCAGAGATCAGAGTGCAGAGAGTAAGAATCTCTGAGAGCTGAGTGCAGAGAGCAAACATCACAGAGAACAGAGTGCAGAGGGTAAAAATCACAGACAGCTGAGTGCAGAGAGTAAAAATCACAGAGAGCAGAGTGCGGAGATGAACAATCAGAGAGAGCAGAGTGCGGAGAATAAAAATAACAGAGATCGGAGTGCAGAGAGTAAAAATGACAGGGAACAGAGTGCAGACTGTAAAAATCAAAGAGAACAGAGTGCGGAGAGTAAAAATCGCAGAGAGCAGAGTACAGAGAGTAAAAATAATAGAGTGCCGAGTGCAGAGAGTAAAAATCACAGACAGCTGAGTGCAGAGAGTAAAAATCACTGAGAGCAGAGTGCGGAGATTAAAAATCACAGAGAGCAGAGTGCAGAGAGTAAAAATCACCGAGGCCAGAGTGAAGAGCGTGAATATCACAGAGAGCTGAGTACAGAGAGTAAAAATCACAGAGTGCCGAGTGCAGAGAGTAAAAATCACAGACTGCTGAGTGCAGAGAGTAAAAATCACAGAGAGCAGAGTGCGGAGATTTAAAATCAGAGACAGCAGAGTGCGGAGAATAAGAATCACCGAGGCCAGAGTGAAGAGCGTGAATATCACAGAGAGCTGAGTACAGAGAGTAAAAATCACAGAGTGCCGAGTGCAGAGAGTAAAAATCACAGACTGCTGAGTGCAGAGTGTAAAAATCACAGACAGCAGAGTGCGGAGATTTAAAATCAGAGACAGCAGAGTGCGGAGAATAAAAATCACAGAGAACAGAGTGCGGACAGTAGAAATCACAGAGGGCAGAGTGCAGAGATTAAAAATCACAGAGAGCAGAGTTCGGAGAGTAAAAATCACAGTGGGCAGAGGGCAGAGAGTAAGACTCTCAGAGATCATAGTGCGGAGAGCAAACATCACAGAGAACAGAGTGCAGAGAGTAAAAATCTCAGAGAGCATAGTGCAGTGATTAAAAATCACAGAGAGCAGGGTGCAGAGAGTAAAAATGACAGAGAACAGACAGCAGACTGTAAAAACCACAGAGAACACAGTGCGGAGAGAAAAAATCACAGAGTACCGAGTGCAGAGAGTAAAAATCACAGACAGCTGAGTGCAGAGAGTAAAAATCACAGAGATCAGAGTGCGGAGATGAAAAATCAGAGAGAGCAGAGTGCGGAGAATAAAAATCACAGAGAACAGAGTGCAGAGAGTAGAAATCACAGAGAGCAGAGTGCAGAGAGTAAAAATCACAGAGAACAGAGTGCGGAGAGTAAAAATAACAGAGATCAGAGTGCAGAGAGTAAAAATGACAGGGAACAGAGTGCAGACTGTAAAAATCAAAAGAGAACAGAGTGTGGAGAGTAAAAATCACAGACAGCAGAGTACAGAGAGTAGAAATCACAGAGAGCAGAGTGCAGAGAGTAAAACTCTCAGAGGGCAGAGTGAAGAGAGTGAATATCACAGAGAACAGGTTGCGGAGAGGAAAAATCACAGAGAGCAGAGTACACCGAGTAAAAATCACGGAGAGCAGAGTGCGGAGATTAAAAATCAGAGAGAGCTGAGGGCAGAGAGTAAAAATAACAGAGATCAGAGTGCAGAGAGCAAAAGCCACAGAGATCAGTGTGCAGAGAGTAAAAATCACAGAGACAGAATGCACAGTGTGAAAATCACAGAAATCAGAGTGCAGAGAGTAAAAATCACAGAGAGCAGAGAACAGAGAGTAAACATTAGAGAGAGCACAGTGCGGAGAGTAAATATCACAGAGACCAGAATGAAGAGAGTGAAAATCACAGGGTGCCGAGTGCTGAGAGTAAAAATCACAGAGAGCTGAGTGCAGAGAGTAAGAAGCACAGAGAGCAGAGTGAGGAGATTAAAAATCAGAGAGAGCAGAGTGCGGAGAATAAAAATCACAGAGAACAGAGTCCAGAGAGTAGGAATCACAGAGAGCAGAGTGCAGAGAGTAAAAATCTCAGAGGGCAGAGTGCGGAGAGTAAAAATCTCTAAGAATGGAGTGCTGATAATATAACTCACAAAGAGCAGAGGCCAGAGAATAAAAATCACAGAGATCGGAGTGCGGAGAGTAAAAATTACAGAGATCAGAGTGCAGAGAATACAAATCACAGAGAGCAGAGTGCAGAGAGTAAAAATTAGAGAGAGCACAGTGCGGAGAGTAAAAATCACAGAGAACACAGTGCAGAGAGAAAAAAATCACAGAGCGCAGAGTGCAGAGAGTAAAAAAGACAGAAAACAGAGTGCAGAGTGTAAAAATCTCAGAGAATAGAGTGCGGAGAGTAAAAATCACAGACAGCAGAGTGCCGTGAGTAAAGATCACAGAGAGCAGAGTACAGAGAGTAAAATTCACAGAGTCCCGCGTGTAGAGAATAAAAATTACAGAGAGCAGAGTGAGGAGATTAAAAATTAGAGAGAGCACAGTGCGGAGAGTAAAAATCACAGAGAACAGAGTGCAGAGAGTAAAAATTAGAGAGAGCACAGTACGGAGAGTAAAAATCACAGAGAACAGAGTGCAGAGAGTAAAAATCCAAGAGCGCAGAGTGCAGAGAGTGAAAATCACAGAAATTAGAGGGCAGAGAGTAAAAATCACAGAGAACAGACTGGGGAGAGTAAAAATCACAGAAAACAGTGTACACAGAGTAAATATCACAGAGATCAGAGAGCAGAGAGTAAAAATCACAGAGAACAGAGTGCGGAGAGCAAAAATCACAGAGAACAGAGTGCACAGAGTAATAATCACAGAGAACATAGTGCAGAGAGTAAAATTCACAGAGAAAGAGTGCAGAGAGTAAAAATCACAGAGAACAGAGTGCGGAGAGTAAAAACCGCAGAGAGCAGAATTGGCAGAGTAAACATCACAGAGAACAGAGTGCAGAGAGTAAAAATCACACAGACCTGAGGGCAGAGAGTAAAGATCACAGAGAGCGGAGTGCAGAGAGTAAAACTCTCAGAGATCATAGTGCGGAGACCAAACATCACAGAGAACAGAGTGCGGAGAGCAAAAATCACAGAGAACAGAGTGAACAGAGTAATAAACACAGAGAACATAGTGCAGAGAATAAAAATCACAGAGAGCAGAGTACAGAGAGTAAAAATCACAGAGTGCCGAGTGCAGAGAGTGAAAATCACAGACAGCTGAGTGCAGAGAGTAATAATCAGAGAAAGCAGAGTGCGGAGAATAAACATCACAGACAGCTGAGTGCAGAGAGCGAAAATCACAGAAATTAGAGTGCAGTGAATAAAAATCACAGAGGACGGAGTGCAGACAGTAGAAATCACAGAGAGCAGAGTACAGAGAGTAAAAATCACAGAGACCAGAGTGCAGAGAGTAAAAATCACAGAGATCAGAGTGCAGAGAGTAAAAATCACAGAGTGCAGTCTGTAAAAATCACCGAGAACAGAGTGCAGAGAGTAACCATCACAGAGAACAGTGTGTGGAGAGTAAAAATCACACAGAGCTGAGGGCAGAGTGTAAAAATCACAGAGAGCAGAGGGCAGAGGGTAAAACTCACAGAGATCAGAGTCCGGAGAGCAAACATCACAGAGAACAGAGTGCAGAGAATAAAAATCACAGACCGCAGAGTGCAGAGAGCGAAAATCACAGAAATTAGAGTGCAGAGAGTAAAAATCACAGAGAACGGAGTGCAGAGAGTAGAAATCACTGAGAGCAGATACAGAGAGTAAAATTCACGGAGACCAGAGTGCGGAGAGTAAAAATAACAGAGAACAGAGGGCAGAGGGTAAAACTCACAGAGAGCAGAGTACAGAGAGTAAAAATCACAGAGTGCCGAGTGCAGAGAGTGAAAATCACAGACAGCTGAGTGCAGAGAGTAATAATCAGAGAAAGCAGAGTGCGGAGATTAAAAATCAGAGAGAGCAGAGAGCGGAGAATAAAAGTCACAGAGAACGGAGTGCAGAGAGTAGAAATCACAGAGAGCAGAGTGCAGAGAGTAAAAATCACAGAGACCAGAGTGCGGAGAGTAAAAATCACAGAGATCTGTGTGCAGAGAGTAAAAGTCTCAGAGATCAGAGTGCAGAGAGTAAAAATCACAGAGATCAGAGTGCAGAGAGTACAAATCACAGAGAACAGAGTGCAGTCTGTAAAACTCACCGAAAACAGAGTGCAGAGAGTAACCATCACAGAGAACAGTGTGCGGAGAGTAAAAATCACACAGAGCTGAGGGCAGAGTGTAAAAATCACAGAGATCAGAGTGCGGAAAGTCAAAATCACAGAGAGCGGATTGCAGAGAATAAAAATCCCAGAGATCAGAGTGCAGAGAGTAAAAATCACACAGACCTGAGGGCAGAGAGTAAAGATCACAGTGGGCAGAGGGCAGAGAGTAAGACTCTCAGAGATCATAGTGCGGAGAGCAAACATCACAGAAAACAGAGTGCAGAGAGTAAAAATCGCAGAGAGCATAGTGCAGTGATTAAAAATCACAGAGAGCAGGGTGCGGAGAGTAAAAATGACAGAGAACAGAGAGAAGACTGTGAAAATCACAGAGAACACAGTGCGGAGAGAAAAAATCACAGAGTACCGAGTGCACAGAGTAAAAATCACAGACAGCTGAGTGCAGAGAGTAAAAATCACAGAGAGCAGAGTGCGGAGATGAAAAATCAGAGAGAGCAGAGTGCGGAGAATAAAAATCACAGAGAACAGAGTGCAGAGAGTAGAAATCACAGAGAGCAGAGTGCAGAGAGTAAAAATCACAGAGAACAGAGTGCGGAGAGTATAAATAACAGAGATCAGAGTGCAGAGAGTAAAAATGACAGGGAACAGAGTGCAGACTGTAAAAATCAAAGCGAACAGAGTGCGGAGAGTAAAAATCACAGAGAGCCGAGTACAGAGTGTAAAAATCATAGAGTGCCGAGTGCAGAGAGTAAAAATCACAGACAGCTGAGTGCAGAGAGTAAAAATCACAGAGAGCAGAGTGCGGAGATTAAAAATCAGAGAGAGCAGAGTGTGGAGAATAAAAATCACAGAGAACAGAGTGCAGAGAGTAGAAATCACAGAGAGCAGAGTGCAGAGAGTAAAATTCTCAGAGGGTAGAGTGAAGAGAGTGAATATCACAGATAACAGGTTGCGGAGAGTAAAAATCACAGAGAGCAGAGTACAGCGAGTAAAAATCACGGAGAGCAGAGTGCAGAGAGTAAGAATCTCAGAGATCAGAGTGCAGAGAGTAAAAATCACAGAGATCAGAGTGCAGAGATTAAAAATCACCGAGAACTGAGTGCAGATAGTAACTATCACAGAGAACGGTGTGCGGAGAGTAAAAATCACACAGAGCTGAGGGCAGAGTGTAAAAATCACAGAGAGCAGAGGGCAGAGGGTAAAACTCACAGAGATCAGAGTCCGGAGAGCAAACATCACAGAGAACAGAGTGCAGAGAATAAAAATCACAGACCGCAGAGTGCAGAGAGCGAAAATCACAGAAATTAGAGTGCAGAGAGTAAAAATCACAGAGAACGGAGTGCAGAGATTAGAAATCACAGAGAGCAGAGTACAGAGAGTAAAAATCACAGAGACCAGAGTGCGGAGAGTAAAAATCACAGAGATCGGTGTGCAGAGAGTAACCATCACAGAGAACAGTGTGCGGAGAGTAAAAATCACACAGAGCTGAGGGCAGAGTGTAAAAATCACAGAGAGCAGAGGACAGAGGGTAAAACTCACAGAGATCAGAGTCCGGAGAGCAAACATCACAGAGAACAGAGTGCAGAGAATAAAAATCACAGACCGCAGAGTGCAGAGAGCGAAAATCACAGAAATTAGTGCAGAGAGTAAAAATCACAGAGAACAGACTGGGGAGAGTAAAAACCACAGAAAACAGTGTACACAGAGTAAATATCACAGAGATCAGAGAGCAGAGAGTAAAAACCACAGAGAGCAGAATTGGCAGAGTAAAAATCACAGAAAGCAGAGTGCGGAGTGTAAAAATCACAGAGAGAAGTGTGCAGGGAGTAAAAATCACAGACAGCAGAGTGAAGAGAGTAAAACTCACAGAGATCAGAGTGCGGAAAGTCAAAATCACAGAGAGCGGATTGCAGAGAATAAAAATCCCAGAGATCAGAGTGCAGAGAGTAAGAATCTCTGAGAGCTGAGTGCGGAGAGTATAAATAACAGAGATCAGAGTGCAGAGAGTAAAAATGACAGGGAACAGAGTGCAGACTGTAAAAATCAAAGAGAACAGAGTGCGGAGAGTAAAAATCACAGAGAGCAGAGTACAGAGAGTAAAAATCACAGAGAGCAGAGTGCGGAGATTAAAAATCAGAGAGAGCAGAGTGTGGAGAATAAAAATCACAGAGAACAGAGTGCAGAGAATAAAAATACCAGAGATCAGAGTGCAGAGAGTAAGAATCTCTGAGAGCTGAGTGCGGAGAGTATAAATAACAGAGATCAGAGTGCAGAGAGTAAAAATGACAGGGAACAGAGTGCAGACTGTAAAAATCAAAGAGAACAGAGGGCGGAGAGTAAAAATCACAGAGAGCAGAGTACAGAGAGTAAAAATCACAGAGAGCAGAGTGCGGAGATTAAAAATCAGAGAGAGCAGAGTGTGGAGAATAAAAATCACAGAGAACAGAGTGCAGAGAGCAGAAATCACAGAGAGCAGAGTGCAGAGAGTAAAAATCTCAGAGGGCAGAGTGAAGAGAGTGAATATCACAGAGAACAGGTTGCGGAGAGTAAAAATCACAGAGAGCAGAGTACAGCGAGTAAAAATCACGGAGAGCAGAGTGCGGAGATTAAAAATCAAAGAGAGCTGAGGGCAGAGAGTAAAAATAACAGAGATCAGACTAGGGAGAGTAAATATCACAGAGATCAGAGTTCAGAGAGTAAAAATCACACAGACCTGAGGGCAGAGAGTAAAGATCACAGAGAGCAGAGTGCAGAGAGTAAAACTCTCAGAGATCATAGTGCGGAGAACAAACATCACAGAGAACAGAGTGCGGAGAGCAAAAATCACAGAGAACAGAGTGAACAGAGTAATAAACACAGAGAACATAGTGCAGAGAATAAAAATCACAGAGAGCAGAGTACAGAGAGTAAAAATCACAGAGTGCCGAGTGCAGAGAGTGAAAATCACAGACAGGTGAGTGCAGAGAGTAATAATCAGAGAAAGCAGAGTGCGGAGATTAAAAATCTGTGAGAGCAGAGTGCGGAGAATAAAACTCACAGAGAACGGAGTGCAGAGAATAGAAATCACAGAGAGCAGAGTGCAGAGAGTAAAAATCAGAGAAAACAGAGTGCGGAGAATAAAAATCACAGACCGCAGAGTGCAGAGAGCGAAAATCACAGAAATTAGAGTGCAGTGAATAAAAATCACAGAGGACGGAGTGCAGAGAGTAGAAATCACAGAGAGCAGAGTACAGAGAGTAAAAATCACAGAGACCAGAGTGCGGAGAGTAAAAATCACAGAGATCTGTGTGCAGAGAGTAAAAGTCTCAGAGATCAGAGTGCAGAGAGTAAAAATCACAGAGATCAGAGTGCAGAGAGTAAAAATCACAGAGTGCAGTCTGTAAAAATCACCGAGAACAGAGTGCAGAGAGTAACCATCACAGAGAACAGTGTGTGGAGAGTAAAAATCACACAGAGCTGAGGGCAGAGTGTAAAAATCAAAGAGAGCAGAGGGCAGAGGGTAAAACTCACAGAGATCAGAGTCCGGAGAGCAAACATCACAGAGAACAGAGTGCAGAGAATAAAAATCACAGACCGCAGACTGCAGAGAGCGAAAATCACAGAAATGAGAGTGCAGAGAGTAAAAATCACAGAGAACAGACTGGGGAGAGTAAAAACCACAGAAAACAGTGTACACAGAGTAAATATCACAGAGATCAGAGAGCAGAGAGTAAAAACCACAGAGAGCAGAATTGGCAGAGTAAAAATCACAGAAAGCAGAGTGCGGAGTGTAAAAATCACAGAGAGAAGTGTGCAGGGAGTAAAAATCATAGACAGCAGAGTGAAGAGAGTAAAAATCACAGAGATCAGAGTGCGGAAAGTCAAAATCACAGAGAGCGGATTGCAGAGAATAAAAATTCCAGAGATCAGAGTGCAGAGAGTATGAATCTCTGAGAGCTGAGTGCGGAGAGCAAAAATCACAGAGAACAGAGTGAACAGAGTAATAAACACAGAGAACATAGTGCAGAGAATAAAAATCACAGAGAGCAGAGTACAGAGAGTAAAAATCACAGAGTGCCGAGTGCAGAGAGTGAAAATCACAGACAGCTGAGTGCAGAGAGTAATAATCAGAGAAAGCAGAGTGCGGAGATTAAAAATCAGTGAGAGCAGAGTGCAGAGTGCGGAGATTAAAAATCAGAGAGAGCAGAGTGCGGAGAATAAAAGTCACAGAGAACGGAGTGCAGAGAGTAGAAATCACAGAGAGCAGAGTGCAGAGAGTAAAAATCACAGAGACCAGAGTGCGGAGATAAAAATCACAGAGATCTGTGTGCAGAGAGTAAAAGTCTCAGAGATCAGAGTGCAGAGAGTAAAAAGCACACAGAGCTGAGGGCAGAGTGTAAAAATCACAGAGAGCAGAGGGCAGAGGGTAAAACTCACAGAGATCAGAGTCCGGAGAGCAAACATCACAGAGGACAGAGTGCAGAGAATAAAAATCACAGACCGCAGAGTGCAGAGAGCGAAAATCACAGAAATTAGAGTGCAGAGAGTAAAAATCACAGAGAACAGACTAGGGAGAGTAAAAATCACAGAAAACAGTGTACACAGAGTAAATATCACAGAGATCAGAGAGCAGAGAGTAAAAGCCACAGAGAGCAGAATTGGCAGAGTAGAAATCACAGAAAGCAGAGTGCGGAGTGTAAAAATCACAGAGAGAAGTGTGCAGGGAGTAAAAATCACAGACAGCAGAGTGAAGAGAGTAAAAATCACAGAGATCAGAGTGCGGAAAGTCAAAATCACAGAGAGCAGATTGCAGAGAATAAAAATCCAGAGATCAGAGTGCAGAGAGTAAAAATCACACAGACCTGAGGGCAGAGAGTAAAGATCACAGTGGGCAGACGGCAGAGAGTAACACTCTCAGAGATCATAGTGCGGAGAGCAAACATCACAGAGAACAGAGTGCAGAGAGTAAAAATCACAGAGAGCATAGTGTAGTGATTATAAATCACAGAGAACAGAGTGCGGAGAGTAAAAATAACAGAGATCAGAGTGCAGAGAGTAAAAATGACAGGGAATAGAGTGCAGACTGTAAAAATCAAAGAGAGCAGAGTGCGGAGAATAAAAGTCACAGAGAACGGGAGTGCAGAGAGTAGAAATCACAGAGACCAGAGTGCGGAGAGTAAAAATCACAGAGATCTGTGTGCAGAGAGTAACCATCACAGAGAACAGTGTGCGGAGAGTAAAAATCACACAGAGCTGAAGGCAGAGTGTAAAAATCACAGAGAGCAGAGGGCAGAGTGTAAAACTCACACAGATCAGAGTCCGGAGAGCAAACATCACAGAGAACAGAGTGCAGAGAATAAAAATCACAGACCGCAGAGTGCAGAGAGCGAAAATAACAGAGATCAGACTAGGGAGAGTAAATATCACAGAGATCAGAGTTCAGAGAGTAAAAATCACAGAAAACAGTGTACACAGAGTAAATATCACAGAGATCAGAGAGCAGAGAGTAAAACCACAGAGAGCAGAATTGGCAGAGTGAAAATCACAGAAAGCAGAGTGCGGAGTGTAAAAATCACAGAGAGAAGTGTGCAGGGAGTAAAAATCACAGACAGCAGAGTGAAGAGAGTAAAAATCACAGAGAGCGGATTGCAGAGAATAAAAATCCCAGAGATCAGAGTGCAGAGAGTAAGAATCTCTGAGAGCTGAGTGCGCAGAGTATAAATAACAGAGATCAGAGTGCAGAGAGTAAAAATGACAGGGAACAGAGTGCAGACTGTAAAAATCAAAGAGAACAGATTGCGGAGAGTAAAAATCACAGAGAGCAGAGTACAGAGAGTAAAAATCATAGAGTGCCGAGTGCAGAGAGTAAAAATCACAGACAGCTGAGTGCAGAGAGTAGAAATCACAGAGAGCAGAGTGCGGAGATGAAAAATCAGAGAGAGCAGAGTGCGGAGAATAAAAATCAGAGAGAACAGACTGCAGAGAGTAGAAATCACAGAGAGCAGAGTGCAGAGAGTAAAACTCTCAGAGGGCAGAGTGAAGAGAGTGAATATCACAGAGAACAGGTTGCGGAGAGTAAAAATCACAGAGAGCAGAGTACAGCGAGTAAAAATCACGGAGAGCAGAGTGCGGAGATTAAAAATCAAAGAGAGCTGAGGGCAGAGAGTAAAAATAACAGAGATCAGACTAGGGAGAGTAAATATCACAGAGATCAGAGTTCAGAGAGTAAACATCACAGAGAACAGAGTGCAGAGAGTAAAAATCACACAGACCTGAGGGCAGAGAGTAAAGATCGCAGAGTGCCGAGTGCAGAGAGTGAAAATCACAGACAGGTGAGTGCAGAGAGTAATAATCAGAGAAAGCAGAGTGCGGAGATTAAAAATCAGTGAGAGAAGAGTGCCGAGATTAAAAATCAGAGAGAGCAGAGTGCGGTGAATAAAAGTCACAGAGAACGGAGTGCAGAGAGTAGAAATCACAGAGAGCAGAGTGCAGAGAGTAAAAATTAGAGAGAGCACAGTCCGGAGAGCAAACATCACAGAGAACAGAGTGCAGGGAATAAAAATCACAGACCGCAGAGTGCAGAGAGCGAAAATCACAGAAATTAGAGTGCAGAGAGTAAAAATCACAGAGAACAGACTGGGGAGAGTAAAAATCACAGAAAACAGTGTACACAGAGTAAATATCACAGAGATCAGAGAGCAGAGACTAAAAACCACAGAGAGCAGAATTGGCAGAGTAAAAATCACAGAAAGCAGAGTGCGGAATGTAAAAATCACAGAGAGAAGTGTGCAGGGAGTAAAAATCACAGACAGCAGAGTGAAGAGAGTAAAAATCACAGAGATCAGAGTGCGGAAAGTCAAAATCACAGAGAGCGGATTGCAGAGAATAAAAATCCCAGAGATCAGAGTGCAGAGAGTAAGAATCTCTGAGAGCTGAGTGCGGAGAGTATAAATAACAGAGATCAGAGTGCAGAGAGTAAAAATGACAGGGAACAGAGTGCAGACTGTAAAAATTAAAGAGAACAGAGTGCGGAGAGTAAAAATCACAGAGAGCAGAGTACAGAGATTAAAAATCACAGAGAGCAGAGTGCGGAGGTGAAAAATCAGAGAGAGCAGAGTGTGGAGAATAAAAATCACAGAGAACAGAGTGCAGAGAGCAGAAATCACAGAGAGCAGAGTGCAGAGAGTAAAAATTTCAGAGGGCAGAGTGAAGAGAGTGAATATCACAGAGAACAGGTTGCGGAGAGTAAAAATCACAGAGAGCAGAGGACAGCGAGTAAAAATCACGGAGAGCAGAGTGCGGAGATTAAAAATCAAAGAGAGCTGAGGGCAGAGAGTAAAAATAACAGAGATCAGACTAGGGAGAGTAAATATCACAGAGATCAGAGTTCAGAGAGTAAAAATCACAGAGAACAGAGTGCAGAGAGTAAAAATCACACAGACCTGAGGGCAGATAGTAAAGATCACAGAGAGCAGAGTGCAGAGAGTAAAACTCTCAGAGATCATAGTGCGGAGACCAAACATCACAGAGAACAGAGTGCGGAGAGCAAAAATCACAGAGAACAGAGTGAACAGAGTAATAAACACAGAGAACATAGTGCAGAAAATAAAAATCACAGAGAGCAGAGTACAGAGAGTAAAAATCACAGAGTGCCGAGTGTAGAGAGTGAAAATCACAGACAGGTGAGTGCAGAGAGTAATAATCAGAGAAAGCAGAGTGCGGAGATTAAAAATCAGTGAGAGCAGAGTGCGGAGATTAAAAATCAGAGAGAGCAGAGTGCGGAGAATAAAAGTCACAGAGAACGGAGTGCAGAGAGTAGAAATCACAGAGAGCAGAGTGCGGAGATGAAAAATCAGAGAGAGCAGAGTGCAGAGAGTAAAAATCACGGAGACCAGAGTGTGGAGAGGAAAAATCCCAGAGATCTGTGTGCAGAGAGTAACCATCACAGAGAACAGTGTGCGGAGAGTAAAAATCACACAGAGCTGAGGGCAGAGTGTAAAAATCACAGGGAGCAGAGGGCAGAGGGTAAAACTCACAGAGATCAGAGTCCGTAGAGCAAACATCACAGAGAACAGAGTGCAGAGAATAAAAATCACAGACCGCAGAGTGCAGAGAGCGAAAATCACAGAAATTAGAGTGCAGAGAGCAAAAATCACAGAGAACAGACTGGGGAGAGTAAAAATCACAGAAAACAGTGTACACAGAGTAAATATCACAGAGATCAGAGAGCAGAGAGTAAAAACCACAGAGAGCAGAATTGGCAGAGTAAAAATCACAGAAAGCAGAGTGCGGAGTGTAAAAATCACAGAGAGAAGTGTGCAGGGAGTAAAAATCACAGACAGCAGAGTGAAGAGAGTAAAAATCACAGAGATCAGAGTGCGGAAAGTCAAAATCACAGAGAGCGGATTGCAGAGAATAAAAATCCCAGAGATCAGAGTGCAGAGAGTAAGAATCTCTGAGAGCTGAGTGCGGAGAGTATAAATAACAGAGATCAGAGTGCAGAGAGTAAAAATGACAGGGAACAGAGTGCAGACTGTAAAAATCAAAGAGAACAGAGTGCGGAGAGTAAAAATCACAGAGAGCTGAGTGCAGAGAGTAAAAATCACAGAGAGCAGAGTGCGGAGATTAAAAATCAGAGAGAGCAGAGTGTGGAGAATAAAAATCACAGAGAACAGAGTGCAGAGAGTAGAAATCACAGAGAGCAGAGTGCAGAGAGTAAAAATCACAGAGACCAGAGTGCGGAGATTAAAAATCAAAGAGAGCTGAGGGCAGAGAGTGAAAATAACAGAGATCAGACTAGGGAGAGTAAATATCACAGAGATCAGAGTTCAGAGAGTAAACATCACAGAGAACAGAGTGCAGAGAGTAAAAATCACACAGACCTGAGGGCAGAGAGTAAAGATCACAGAGAGCAGAGTGCAGAGAGTAAAACTCTCAGAGATCATAGTGCGGAGACCAAACATCACAGAGAACAGAGTGCGGAGAGCAAAAATCACAGAGAACAGAGTGAACAGAGTAATAAACACAGAGAACATAGTGCAGAGAATAAAAATCACAGAGAGCCGAGTACAGAGAGTAAAAATCACAGAGTGCCGAGTGCAGAGAGTGAAAGTCACAGACAGGTGAGTGCAGAGAGTAATAATCAGAGAAAGCAGAGTGCGGAGATTAAAAATCAGTGAGAGCAGAGTGCGGAGATTAAAAATCAGAGAGAGCAGAGTGCGGAGAATAAAAGTCACAGAGAACGGAGTGCAGAGAGTAGAAATCACAGAGAGCAGAGTGCAGAGAGTAAAAATCACAGAGACCAGAGTGCGGAGAGTAAAAATCACAGAGATCTGTGTGCAGAGAGTAACCATCACAGAGAACACTGTGCGGAGAGTAAAAATCACACAGAGCTGAGGGCAGAGTGTAAAAATCACAGAGAGCAGAGGGCAGAGGGTAAAACTCAGAGAGATCAGAGTCCGGAGAGCAAACATCACAGAGAACAGAGTGCAGAGAATAAAATCACAGACCGCAGAGTGCAGAGAGCGAAAATCACAGAAATTAGAGTGCAGAGAGTAAAAATCACAGAGAACAGACTGGGGAGAGTAAAAACCACAGAAAACAGTGTACACAGAGTAAATATCACAGAGATCAGAGAGCAGAGAGTAAAAACCACAGAGAGCAGAATTGGCAGAGTAAAAATCACAGAAAGCAGAGTGCGGAGTGTAAAAATCACAGAGAGAAGTGTGCAGGGAGTAAAAATCACAGACAGCAGAGTGAAGAGAGTAAAAATAACAGAGATCAGAGTGCGGAAAGTCAAAATCACAGAGAGCGGATTGCAGAGAATAAAAATCCCAGAGATCAGAGTGCAGAGAGTAAAAATCACACAGACCTGAGGGCAGAGAGTAAAGATCACAGTGGGCAGAGGGCAGAGAGTAAGATTCTCAGAGATCATAGTGCGGAGAGCAAACATCACAGAGAACAGAGTGCAGAGAGTAAAAATCGCAGAGAGCATAGTGCAGTGACTAAAAATCACAGAGAGCAGGGTGCGGAGAGTAAAAATGACAGAGAACAGAGAGCAGACTGTGAAAATCACAGAGAACACAGTGCGGAGAGAAAAAAACACAGAGTACCGAGTGCACAGAGTAAAAATCACAGACAGCTGAGTGCAGAGAGTAAAAATCACAGAGAGCAGAGTGCGGAGATGAAAAATCAGAGAGAGCAGAGTGCGGAGAATAAAAATCACAGAGAACAGAGTGCAGAGAGAAGAAATCACAGAGAGCAGAGTGCAGAGAGTAAATATCACAGAGCACAGAGTGTGGAGAGTATAAATAACAGAGATCAGAGTGCAGAGAGTAAAAATGACAGGGAACAGATTGCAGACTGTAAAAATCAAAGAGAACAGAGTGCGGAGAGTAAAAATCACAGAGAGCAGAGTACAGAGAGTAAAAATCATAGAGTGCCGAGTGCAGAGAGTAAAAATCACAGACAGCTGAGTGCAGAGAGTAAAAATCACAGAGAGCAGAGTGCGGAGATTAAAAATCAGAGAGAGTAGAGTGTGGAGAATAAAAATCACAGAGAACAGAGTGCAGAGAACAGAAATCACAGAGAGCAGAGTGCAGAGAGTAAAAATCACAGACAGCTGAGTGAAGAGAGTGAATATCACAGATAACAGGTTGCGGAGAGTAAAAATCACAGAGAGCAGAGTACAGCGAGTAAAAATCACGGAGAGCAGAGTGCAGAGAGTAAAAATCTCAGAGATCAGAGTGCAGAGAGTAAAAATCACAGAGATCAGAGTGCAGAGATTGAAAATCACCGAGAACAGAGTGCAGATAGTAACCATCACAGAGAACAGTGTGCGGAGAGTAAAAATCACACAGAGCTGAGGGCAGAGTGTAAAAATCAAAGAGAGCAGAGAGCAGAGGGTAAAACTCACAGAGATCAGAGTCCGGAGAGCAAACATCACAGAGAACAGAGTGCAGAGAATAAAAATCACAGACCGCAGACTGCAGAGAGCGAAAATCACGGAAATGAGAGTGCAGAGAGTAAAAATCACAGAGAACAGACTGGGGAGAGTAAAAACCACAGAAAACAGTGTACACAGAGTAAATATCACAGAGATCAGAGAGCAGAGAGTAAAAACCACAGAGAGCAGAATTGGCAGAGTAAAAATCACAGAAAGCAGAGTGCGGAGTGTAAAAATCACAGAGAGAAGCGTGCAGGGAGTAAAAATCACAGACAGCAGAGTGAAGAGAGTAAAAATCACAGAGATCAGAGTGCGGAAAGTCAAAATCACAGAGAGCGGATTGCAGAGAATAAAAATTCCAGAGATCAGAGTGCAGAGAGTAAGAATCTCTGAGAGCTGAGTGCGGAGAGTATAAATAACAGAGATCAGAGTGCAGAGAGTAAAAATGACAGGGAACAGAGTGCAGACTGTAAAAATCAAAGAGAACAGAGTGCGGAGAGTAAAAATCACAGAGAGCAGAGTACAGAGAGTAAAAATCATAGAGTGCCGAGTGCAGAGAGTAAAAATCACAGACAGCTGAGTGCAGAGAGTAAAAATCACAGAGAGCAGAGTGCAGAGATTAAAAATCAGAGAGAGCAAGGTGTGGAGAATAAAAATCACAGAGAACAGAGTGCAGAGAGTAGAAATCACAGACAGCAGAGTGCAGAGAGTAAAACTCTCAGAGGGCAGAGTGAAGAGAGTGAATATCACAGAGAACAGGTTGCGGAGAGTAAAAATCACAGAGATCAGAGTTCAGAGAGTAAACATCACAGAGAACAGAGTGCAGAGAGTAAAAATCGCAGAGAGCATAGTGCAGTGATTAAAAATCACAGAGAGCAGGGTGCGGAGAGTAAAAATGACAGAGAACAGAGAGCAGACTGTGAAAATCACAGAGAACACAGTGCGGAGAGAAAAAAACACAGAGTACCGAGTGCACAGAGTAAAAATCACAGACAGCTGAGTGCAGAGAGTAAAAATCACAGAGAGCAGAGTGCGGAGATGAAAAATCAGAGAGAGCAGAGTGCGGAGAATAAAAATCACAGAGAACAGAGTGCAGAGAGAAGAAATCACAGAGAGCAGAGTGCAGAGAGTAAATATCACAGAGAACAGAGTGTGGAGAGTATAAATAACAGAGATCAGAGTGCAGAGAGTAAAAATGACAGGGAACAGATTGCAGACTGTAAAAATCAAAGAGAACAGAGTGCGGAGAGTAAAAATCACAGAGAGCAGAGTACAGAGAGTAAAAATCATAGAGTGCCGAGTGCAGAGAGTAAAAATCACAGACAGCTGAGTGCAGAGAGTAAAAATCACAGAGAGCAGAGTGCGGAGATTAAAAATCAGAGAGAGTAGAGTGTGGAGAATAAAAATCACAGAGAACAGAGTGCAGAGAACAGAAATCACAGAGAGCAGAGTGCAGAGAGTAAAAATCACAGACAGCTGAGTGAAGAGAGTGAATATCACAGATAACAGGTTGCGGAGAGTAAAAATCACAGAGAGCAGAGTACAGCGAGTAAAAATCACGGAGAGCAGAGTGCAGAGAGTAAAAATCTCAGAGATCAGAGTGCAGAGAGTAAAAATCACAGAGATCAGAGTGCAGAGATTGAAAATCACCGAGAACAGAGTGCAGATAGTAACCATCACAGAGAACAGTGTGCGGAGAGTAAAAATCACACAGAGCTGAGGGCAGAGTGTAAAAATCAAAGAGAGCAGAGGGCAGAGGGTAAAACTCACAGAGATCAGAGTCCGGAGAGCAAACATCACAGAGAACAGAGTGCAGAGAATAAAAATCACAGACCGCAGACTGCAGAGAGCGAAAATCACGGAAATGAGAGTGCAGAGAGTAAAAATCACAGAGAACAGACTGGGGAGAGTAAAAACCACAGAAAACAGTGTACACAGAGTAAATATCACAGAGATCAGAGAGCAGAGAGTAAAAACCACAGAGAGCAGAATTGGCAGAGTAAAAATCACAGAAAGCAGAGTGCGGAGTGTAAAAATCACAGAGAGAAGCGTGCAGGGAGTAAAAATCACAGACAGCAGAGTGAAGAGAGTAAAAATCACAGAGATCAGAGTGCGGAAAGTCAAAATCACAGAGAGCGGATTGCAGAGAATAAAAATTCCAGAGATCAGAGTGCAGAGAGTAAGAATCTCTGAGAGCTGAGTGCGGAGAGTATAAATAACAGAGATCAGAGTGCAGAGAGTAAAAATGACAGGGAACAGAGTGCAGACTGTAAAAATCAAAGAGAACAGAGTGCGGAGAGTAAAAATCACAGAGAGCAGAGTACAGAGAGTAAAAATCATAGAGTGCCGAGTGCAGAGAGTAAAAATCACAGACAGCTGAGTGCAGAGAGTAAAAATCACAGAGAGCAGAGTGCGGAGATTAAAAATCAGAGAGAGCAAGGTGTGGAGAATAAAAATCACAGAGAACAGAGTGCAGAGAGTAGAAATCACAGACAGCAGAGTGCAGAGAGTAAAACTCTCAGAGGGCAGAGTGAAGAGAGTGAATATCACAGAGAACAGGTTGCGGAGAGTAAAAATCACAGAGATCAGAGTTCAGAGAGTAAACATCACAGAGAACAGAGTGCGGAGAGCAAAAATCACAGAGAACAGAGTGAACAGAGTAATAAACACAGAGAACATAGTGCAGAGAATAAAAATCACAGAGAGCAGAGTACAGAGAGTAAAAATCACAGAGTGCTGAGTGCAGAGAGTGGAAATCACAGACAGCTGAGTGCAGAGAGTAATAATCAGAGAAAGCAGAGTGCGGAGATTAAAAATCAGTGAGAGCAGAGTGCAAAGATTAAAAATCAGAGAGAGCAGAGTGCGGAGAATAAAAGTCACAGAGAACGGAGTGCAGAGAGTAGAAATCACAGAGAGCAGAGTGCAGAGAGTAAAAATCACAGAGACCAGAGTGCGGAGAGTAAAAATCACAGAGATCTGTGTGCAGAGAGTAAAAGTCTCAGAGATCAGAGTGCAGAGAGTAAAAATCGCACAGAGCTGAGGGCAGAGTGTAAAACTCACAGAGAGCAGAGGGCAGAGGGTAAAACTCACAGAGATCAGAGTCCGGAGAGCAAACATCACAGAGAACAGAGTGCAGAGAATAAAAATCACAGACCGCAGAGTGCAGAGAGCGAAAATCACAGAAATTAGAGAGCAGAGAGTAAAAAGCACAGAGAGCAGAATTGGCAGAGTAAAAATCACAGAAAGCAGAGTGCGGAGTGTAAAAATCACAGAGAGAAGTGTGCAGGGAGTAAAAATCACAGACAGCAGAGTGAAGAGAGTAAAAATCACAGAGATCAGAGTGCGGAAAGTCAAAATCACATAGAGCGGATTGCAGAGAATAAAAATCCCAGAGATCAGAGTGCAGAGAGTAAAAATCACACAGACCTGAGGGCAGAGAGTAAAGATCACAGAGAGCAGAGTGCAGAGAGTAAAACTCTCAGAGATCATAGTGCGGAGACCAAACATCACAGAGAACAGAGTGTGGAGAGCAAAAATCACAGAGAACAGAGTGAACAGAGTAATAAACACAGAGAGCATAGTGCAGTGATTAAAAATCACAGAGAGCAGGGTGCGGAGAGTAAAAATGACGGAGAACAGAGAGCAGACTGTAAAAATCACAGAGAACACAGTGCGGAGAGAAAAAATCACAGAGTACCGAGTGCAGAGAGTAAAAATCACAGACAGCTGAGTGCAGAGAGTAAAAATCACAGAGAGCAGAGTGCGGAGATGAAAAATCAGAGAGAGCAGAGTGCGGAGAATAAAAATCACAGAGAACAGAGTGCAGAGAGTAGAAATCACAGAGAGCAGAGTGCAGAGAGTAAAAATCACAGACAGCTGAGTGCAGAGAGTAAAAATCACAGAGAGCAGAGTGCGGAGATTAAAAATCAGAGAGAGCAGAGTGCGGAGAATAAAAATCACAGAGAACAGAGTGCAGAGAGTAGAAATCACAGAGAGCAGAGTGCAGAGAGTAAAAATCACAGACAGCTGAGTGCAGAGAGTAAAAATCACAGAGAGCAGAGTGCGGAGATGAAAAATCAGAGAGAGCAGAGTGCGGAGAATAAAAATCACAGAGAACAGAGTGCAGAGATTAGAAATCACAGGGAGCAGAGTGCAGACAGTAAAACTCTCAGAGGGCAGAGTGAAGAGAGTGAATATCACAGAGAACAGGTTGCGGAGAGTAAAAATCACAGAGAGCAGATACAGCGAGTAAAAATCACGGAGAGCAGAGTGCTGAGATTAAAAATCAAAGAGAGCTGAGGGCAGAGAGTAAAAATAACAGAGATCAGACTAGTGAGAGTAAATATCACAGAGATCAGAGTTCAGAGAGTAAACATCACAGAGAACAGAGTGCAGAGAGTAAAAATCACACAGACCTGAGGGCAGAGAGTAAAGATCACAGAGAGCAGAGTGCAGAGAGTAAAACTCTCAGAGATCATAGTGCGGAGACCAAACATCACAGAGAACAGAGTGCGGAGAGAAAAATCGCAGAGAACAGAGTGAACTGAGTAATAAACACAGAGAACATAGTGCAGAGAATAAAAATCACAGAGAGCAGAGTACAGAGAGTAAAAATCAGAGAGTGCCGAGTGCAGAGAGTGAAAATCACAGACAGCTGAGTGCAGCGAGTAATAATCAGAGAAAGCAGAGTGCGGAGATTAAAAATCAGTGAGAGCAGAGTGCGGAGATTAAAAATCAGAGAGAGCAGAGTGCGGAGAATAAATGTCACAGAGAACGGAGTGCAGAGAGTAGAAATCACAGAGAGCAGAGTGCAGAGAGTAAAAATCACAGAGACCAGAGTGCGGAGAGTAAAAATCACAGAGATCTGTGTGCAGAGAGTAAAAGTCTCAGAGATCAGAGTGCAGAGAGTAAAAATCGCACAGAGCTGAGGGCAGAGTTTAAAAATCACAGAGAGCAGAGGGCAGAGGGTAAAACTCACAGAGATCAGAGTCCGGAGAGCAAACATCACAGAGAACAGAGTGCAGAGAATAAAAATCACAGACCGCAGAGTGCAGAGAGCGAAAATCACAGAAATTAGAGTGCAGAGAGTAAAAATCACAGAGAACAGACTGGGGAGAGTAAAAATCACAGAAAACAGTGTACACAGAGTAAATATCACAGAGATCAGAGAGCAGAGAGTAAAAAGCACAGAGAGCAGAATTGGCAGAGTAAAAATCACAGAAAGCAGAGTGCGGAGTGTAAAAATCACAGAGAGAAGTGTGCAGGGAGTAAAAATCACAGACAGCAGAGTGAAGAGAGTAAAAATCACAGAGATCAGAGTGCGGAAAGTCAAAATCACATAGAGCGGATTGCAGAGAATAAAAATCCCAGAGATCAGAGTGCAGAGAGTAAAAATCACACAGACCTGAGGGCAGAGAGTAAAGATCACAGAGAGCAGAGTGCAGAGAGTAAAACTCTCAGACATCATAGTGCGGAGACCAAACATCACAGAGAACAGAGTGCGGAGAGCAAAAATCACAGAGAGCAGAGTGAACAGAGTAAAAAAACACAGAGAGCTCAGTACAGCGAGTAAAAATCACGGAGAGCAGAGTGCGGAGATTAAAAATCAAAGAGAGCTGAGGGCAGAGAGTAAAAATAACAGAGATCAGACTAGGGAGAGTAAATATCACAGATATCAGAGTTCAGAGAGTAAAGATCACAGAGAGCAGAGTGCAGAGAGTAAAACTTTCAGAGATCATAGTGCGGAGACCAAACATCACAGAGAACAGAGTGCGGAGAGCAAAAATCACAGAGAACAGAGTGAACAGAGCAATAAACACAGAGAACATAGTGCAGAGAATAAAAATCACAGAGAGCAGAGTACAGAGAGTAAAAATCACAGAGTGCTGAGTGCAGAGAGTGAAAATCACAGACAGCTGAATGCAGAGAGTAATAATCAGAGAAAGCAGAGTGCGGAGAATAAAAATCACAGAACGCAGAGTGCAGAGAGCGAAAATCACAGAAATTAGAGTGCAGAGAATAAAAATCACAGAGAACAGAGAGCAGAGAGTAGAAATCACAGAGAGCAGAGTACAGAGAGTAAAAATCACAGAGACCAGAGTGCGGAGAGTAAAAATCACAGAGATCTGTGTGCAGAGAGTAAAAGTCTCAGAGATCAGAGTGCAGAGAGTAAAAATCACCGAGAACAGAGTGCAGAGAGTAATCATCACAGAGAACAGTGTGCGGAGAGTAAAAATCACACAGAGCTGAGGGCAGAGTGTAAAAATCACAGAGAGCAGAGGGCAGAGGGTAAAACTCACAGAGATCAGAGTCCGGAGAGCAAACATCACAGAGAACAGAGTGCAGAGAATAAAAATCACAGACCGCAGAGTGCAGAGAGAGAAAATCACAGAAATTAGAGTGCAGAGAGTAAAAATCACAGAGAACGGAGTGCAGAGACTAGAAATCACAGAGAGCAGAGTACAGAGAGTAAAAATCACAGAGACCAGAGAGCGGAGAGTAAAAATCACAGAGCTCTGTGTGCAGAGAGTCACCATCACAGAGAACAGTGTGTGGAGAGTAAAAATCACACAGAGCTGAGGGCAGAGTGTAAAAATCACAGAGAGCAGAGGGCAGAGGGTAAAACTCACAGAGATCAGAGTCCGGAGAGCAAACATCACAGAGAACAGAGTGCAGAGAGTACAAATCACAGAGAGCATAGTGCAGTGATTAAAAATCACGGAGAGCAGGGTGCGGAGAGTTAAAATGACAGAGAACAGAGAGCTGACTGTAAAAATCACAGAGAACACAGTGCGGAGAGAAAAAATCACAGAGTACCGAGTGCAGAGAGTAAAAATCACAGACATCTGAGTGCAGAGAGTAAAAATCACAGAGAGCAGAGTGCGGAGATGAAATATCAGAGAGAGCAGAGTGCGGAGAATAAAAATCACACAGAACAGAGTGCACAGAGTAGAAATCACAGAGAGCAGAGTACAGAGAGTAGAAATCACAGAGAGCAGAGAGTGGAGAATAAAAGTCACAGAGAACGGAGTGCAGAGAGTAGAAATCACAGAGAGCAGAGTGCAGAGAGTAAAAATCACAGAGACCAGAATGTGGAGAGTAAAAATCACAGAGATCTGTGTGCAGAGAGTAAAAGTCTCAGAGATCAGAGTGCAGAGAGTAAAAATCACAGAGATCAGAGTGCAGAGAGTAAAAATCACAGAGAACAGTGTGCAATCTGTAAAAATCACCGAGAACAGAGTGCAGAGAGTAACCATCACAGAGAACAATGTGCGGAGAGTAAAAATCACACAGAGCTGAGGGCAGAGTGTAAACATCACAGAGAGCAGAGGGCAGAGGGTAAAACTCACAGAAATCAGAGTCCGGAGAGCAAACATCAGAGACAACAGAGTGCAGAGAATAAAAATCACAGACCGCAGAGTGCAGAGAGCGAAAATCACAGAAATGAGAGTGCAGAGAGTAAAAATCACAGAGAACGGAGTGCAGAGAGTAGAAATCACAGAGAGCAGAGTACAGAGAGTAAAAATCACAGAGACCAGAGTGCGGAGAGTACAACTCACAGAGATCTGTGTGCAGAGATTAAAAGTCTCAGAGATCAGAGTGCAGAAAGTAAAAATCACAGAGATCAGAGTGCAGAGAGTAAAACTCTCAGAGATCATAGTGCGGAGACCAAACATCACAGAGACCAGAGTGCGGAGAGTAACAATCACAGAGATCTGTGTGCAGAGAGTAACCATCACAGAGAACAGTGTGCGGAGAGTAAAAATCACACAGAGCTGAGGGCAGAGTGTAAAAATCACAGAGAGCAGAGGGCAGAGGGGAAAACTCACAGAGATCAGAGTCCGGAGAGCAAACATCACAGAGAACAGAGTGCAGAGAATAAAAATCACAGACCGCAGAGTGCAGAGAGCGAAAATCACAGAAATTAGAGTGCAGAGAGTAAAAATCACAGAGAACAGACTGGGGAGAGTGAAAACCACAGGAAACAGTGTACACAGAGTAAATATCACAGAGATCAGAGAGCAGAGAGTAAAAACCACAGAGAGCAGAATTGGCAGAGTAAAAATCACAGAAAGCAGAGTGCGGAGTGTAAAAATCACAGAGATCAGAGTGCGGAAAGTCAAAATCACAGAGAGCGGATTGCAGAGAATAAAAATCCCAGAGATCAGAGTGCAGAGAGTAAGAATCTCTGAGAGCTGAGTGCGGAGAGTATAAATAACAGAGATCAGAGTGCAGAGAGTAAAAATGACAGGGAACAGAGTGCAGACTGTAAAAATCAAAGAGAACAGAGTGCGGAGAGTAAAAATCACAGAGAGCGGATTGCAGAGAGTAAACATCACAGAGAACAGAGTGCAGAGAGTAAAAATCACACAGACCTGAGGGCTGAGAGTAAAGATCACAGTGGGCAGAGGGCAGAGAGTAAGACTCTCAGAGATCATAGTGCGGAGAGCAAACATCACAGAGAACAAAGTGCAGAGAGTAAAAATCACAGAGAGCATAGTGCAGTGATTAAAAATCACAGAGAGCAGGGTGCGGAGAGTTAAAATGACAGAGAACAGAGAGCAGACTGTAAAAATCACAGAGAACACAGTGCGGAGAGAAAAAATCACAGAGTACCGAGTGCAGAGAGTAAAAATCACAGACATCTGAGTGCAGAGAGTAAAAATCACAGAGAGCAGAGTGCGGAGATGAAAAATCAGAGAGAGCAGAGTGCGGAGAATAAAAATCACAGAGAACAGAGTGCAGAGAGTAGAAATCACAGAGAGCAGAGTGCAGAGAGTAAAAATCACAGAGAACAGATTGCGGAGAGTAAAAATCACAGAGAGCAGAGTACAGAGAGTAAAAATCATAGAGTGCCGAGTGCAGAGAGTAAAAATCACAGACAGCTGAGTGCAGAGAGTAAAAATCACAGAGAGCAGAGTGCGGAGATTAAAAATCAGAGAGAGCAGAGTGTGGAGAATAAAAATCACGGAGAACAGAGTGCAGAGAGTAGAAATCACAGAGAGCAGAGTGCAGAGAGTGAAAATCACTGAGAGCAGAGTGCGGAGATTAAAAATCAAAGAGCGCTGAGGGCAGAGAGTAAAAATAACAGAGATCACACTAGGGAGAGTAAATATCACAGAGATCAGAGTTCAGAGAGTAAACATGACAGAGAACAGAGTGCAGAGAGTAAAAATCACTCAGACCTGAGGGCAGAGAGTAAAGATCACAGAGAGCAGAGTGCAGAGAGTAAAACTCTCAGAGATCATAGTGCGGAGACCAAACATCACAGAGAACAGAGTGCGGAGAGCAAAAATCACAGAGAACAGAGTGAACAGAGTAATAAACACAGAGAACATAGTGCAGAGAATAAAAATCACAGACAGCAGAGTACAGAGAGTAAGAATCACGGAGATCAGAGTGCAGAGAGTGAAAATCACAGACAGCTGAGTGCAGAGAGTAATAGTCAGAGAAAGCAGAGTGCGGAGATTAAAAATCAGTGAGAGAAGAGTGCGGAGATTAAAAATCAGAGAGAGCAGAGAGCGGAGAATAAAAGTCACAGAGAACGGAGTGCTGAGAGTAGAAATCACAGAGAGCAGAGTGCAGAGAGTAAAAATTACAGAGACCAGAGTGCGGAGAGTAAAAATCACAGAGATCTGTGTGCAGAGAGTAAAAGTCTCAGAGATCAGAGTGCAGAGAGTAAAAATCACAGAGATCAGAGTGCAGAGAGTAAAAATCACAGAGAACAGAGTGCAGTCTGTAAAACTCACCGAGAACAGAGTGCAGAGAGTAACCATCACAGAGAACAGTGTGCGGAGAGTAAAAATCACACAGAGCTGAGGGCAGAGTGTAAAAATCACAGAGAGCAGAGGGCAGACGGTAAAACTCACAGAGATCAGATTCCGGCGAGCAAACGTCACAGAGAACAGAGTGCAGAGAATAAAAATCACAGACCGCAGAGTGCAGAGAACGAAAATCACAGAAATTAGAGTGCAGAGAGTAAAAATCACAGAGAACAGACTGGGGAGAGTAAAAATCACAGAAAACAGTGTACACAGAGTAAATATCACAGAGATCAGAGAGCAGAGACTAAAAACCACAGAGAGCAGAATTGGCAGAGTAAAAATCACAGAAAGCAGAGTGCGGAGTGTAAAAATCACAGAGAGAAATGTGCAGGGAGTAAAACTCAAAGACAGCAGAGTGAAGAGAGTAAAAATCACAGAGATCAGAGTGCGGAAAGTCAAAATCACAGAGAGCGGATGGCAGAGAATAAAAATCCCAGAGATCAGAGTGCAGAGAGTAAAAATCACACAGACCTGAGGGCAGAGAGTAAAGCTCTCAGAGATCATAGTGCGGAGACCAGACATCACAGAGACCAGAGGTCGGAGAATAAAAATCACAGAGATCTGTGTGCAGAGAGTAACCATCACAGAGAACAGTGTGCGGAGAGAAAAAATCACACAGAGCTGAGGGCAGAGTGTAAAAATCACAGAGAAAAGAGGGCAGAGGGTAAAACTCACAGAGATCAGAGTCCGGAGAGCAAACATCACAGAGAACAGAGTGCAGAGAATAAAAATCACAGACCGCAGAGTGCAGAGAGAGAAAATCACAGAAATTAGAGTGCAGAGAGTAAAAATCACAGAGAACGGAGTGCAGAGACTAGAAATCACAGAGAGCAGAGTACAGAGAGTAAAAATCACAGAGACCAGAGAGCGGAGAGTAAAAATCACAGAGCTCTGTGTGCAGAGAGTCACCATCACAGAGAACAGTGTGTGGAGAGTAAAAATCACACAGAGCTGAGGGCAGAGTGTAAAAATCACAGAGAGCAGAGGGCAGAGGGTAAAACTCACAGAGATCAGAGTCCGGAGAGCAAACATCACAGAGAACAGAGTGCAGAGAGTACAAATCACAGAGAGCATAGTGCAGTGATTAAAAATCACGGAGAGCAGGGTGCGGAGAGTTAAAATGACAGAGAACAGAGAGCTGACTGTAAAAATCACAGAGAACACAGTGCGGAGAGAAAAAATCACAGAGTACCGAGTGCAGAGAGTAAAAATCACAGACATCTGCGCGCAGAGAGTAAAAATCACAGAGAGCAGAGTGCGGAGATGAAATATCAGAGAGAGCAGAGTGCGGAGAATAAAAATCACACAGAACAGAGTGCACAGAGTAGAAATCACAGAGAGCAGAGTACAGAGAGTAGAAATCACAGAGAGCAGAGAGTGGAGAATAAAAGTCACAGAGAACGGAGTGCAGAGAGTAGAAATCACAGAGAGCAGAGTGCAGAGAGTAAAAATCACAGAGACCAGAATGTGGAGAGTAAAAATCACAGAGATCTGTGTGCAGAGAGTAAAAGTCTCAGAGATCAGAGTGCAGAGAGTAAAAATCACAGAGATCAGAGTGCAGAGAGTAAAAATCACAGAGAACAGTGTGCAATCTGTAAAAATCACCGAGAACAGAGTGCAGAGAGTAACCATCACAGAGAACAATGTGCGGAGAGTAAAAATCACACAGAGCTGAGGGCAGAGTGTAAAAATCACAGAGAGCAGAGGGCAGAGGGTAAAACTCACAGAAATCAGAGTCCGGAGAGCAAACATCAGAGACAACAGAGTGCAGAGAATAAAAATCACAGACCGCAGAGTGCAGAGAGCGAAAATCACAGAAATGAGAGTGCAGAGAGTAAAAATCACAGAGAACGGAGTGCAGAGAGTAGAAATCACAGAGAGCAGAGTACAGAGAGTAAAAATCACAGAGACCAGAGTGCGGAGAGTACAACTCACAGAGATCTGTGTGCAGAGATTAAAAGTCTCAGAGATCAGAGTGCAGAAAGTAAAAATCACAGAGATCAGAGTGCAGAGAGTAAAACTCTCAGAGATCATAGTGCGGAGACCAAACATCACAGAGACCAGAGTGCGGAGAGTAACAATCACAGAGATCTGTGTGCAGAGAGTAACCATCACAGAGAACAGTGTGCGGAGAGTAAAAATCACACAGAGCTGAGGGCAGAGTGTAAAAATCACAGAGAGCAGAGGGCAGAGGGGAAAACTCACAGAGATCAGAGTCCGGAGAGCAAACATCACAGAGAACAGAGTGCAGAGAATAAAAATCACAGACCGCAGAGTGCAGAGAGCGAAAATCACAGAAATTAGAGTGCAGAGAGTAAAAATCACAGAGAACAGACTGGGGAGAGTGAAAACCACAGGAAACAGTGTACACAGAGTAAATATCACAGAGATCAGAGAGCAGAGAGTAAAAACCACAGAGAGCAGAATTGGCAGAGTAAAAATCACAGAAAGCAGAGTGCGGAGTGTAAAAATCACAGAGATCAGAGTGCGGAAAGTCAAAATCACAGAGAGCGGATTGCAGAGAATAAAAATCCCAGAGATCAGAGTGCAGAGAGTAAGAATCTCTGAGAGCTGAGTGCGGAGAGTATAAATAACAGAGATCAGAGTGCAGAGAGTAAAAATGACAGGGAACAGAGTGCGGAGAGTAAAAATCACAGAGAGCGGATTGCAGAGAGTAAACATCACAGAGAACAGAGTGCAGAGAGTAAAAATCACACAGACCTGAGGGCTGAGAGTAAAGATCACAGTGGGCAGAGGGCAGAGAGTAAGACTCTCAGAGATCATAGTGCGGAGAGCAAACATCACAGAGAACAAAGTGCAGAGAGTAAAAATCACAGAGAGCATAGTGCAGTGATTAAAAATCACAGAGAGCAGGGTGCGGAGAGTTAAAATGACAGAGAACAGAGAGCAGACTGTAAAAATCACAGAGAACACAGTGCGGAGAGAAAAAATCACAGAGTACCGAGTGCAGAGAGTAAAAATCACAGACATCTGAGTGCAGAGAGTAAAAATCACAGAGAGCAGAGTGCGGAGATGAAAAATCAGAGAGAGCAGAGTGCGGAGAATAAAAATCACAGAGAACAGAGTGCAGAGAGTAGAAATCACAGAGAGCAGAGTGCAGAGAGTAAAAATCACAGAGAACAGATTGCGGAGAGTAAAAATCACAGAGAGCAGAGTACAGAGAGTAAAAATCATAGAGTGCCGAGTGCAGAGAGTAAAAATCACAGACAGCTGAGTGCAGAGAGTAAAAATCACAGAGAGCAGAGTGCGGAGATTAAAAATCAGAGAGAGCAGAGTGTGGAGAATAAAAATCACGGAGAACAGAGTGCAGAGAGTAGAAATCACAGAGAGCAGAGTGCAGAGAGTGAAAATCACGGAGAGCAGAGTGCGGAGATTAAAAATCAAAGAGCGCTGAGGGCAGAGAGTAAAAATAACAGAGATCACACTAGGGAGAGTAAATATCACAGAGATCAGAGTTCAGAGAGTAAACATGACAGAGAACAGAGTGCAGAGAGTAAAAATCACTCAGACCTGAGGGCAGAGAGTAAAGATCACAGAGAGCAGAGTGCAGAGAGTAAAACTCTCAGAGATCATAGTGCGGAGACCAAACATCACAGAGAACAGAGTGCGGAGAGCAAAAATCACAGAGAACAGAGTGAACAGAGTAATAAACACAGAGAACATAGTGCAGAGAATAAAAATCACAGACAGCAGAGTACAGAGAGTAAGAATCACGGAGATCAGAGTGCAGAGAGTGAAAATCACAGACAGCTGAGTGCAGAGAGTAATAGTCAGAGAAAGCAGAGTGCGGAGATTAAAAATCAGTGAGAGCAGAGTGCGGAGATTAAAAATCAGAGAGAGCAGAGAGCGGAGAATAAAAGTCACAGAGAACGGAGTGCTGAGAGTAGAAATCACAGAGAGCAGAGTGCAGAGAGTAAAAATTACAGAGACCAGAGTGCGGAGAGTAAAAATCACAGAGATCTGTGTGCAGAGAGTAAAAGTCTCAGAGATCAGAGTGCAGAGAGTAAAAATCACAGAGATCAGAGTGCAGAGAGTAAAAATCACAGAGAACAGAGTGCAGTCTGTAAAACTCACCGAGAACAGAGTGCAGAGAGTAACCATCACAGAGAACAGTGTGCGGAGAGTAAAAATCACACAGAGCTGAGGGCAGAGTGTAAAAATCACAGAGAGCAGAGGGCAGACGGTAAAACTCACAGAGATCAGATTCCGGCGAGCAAACGTCACAGAGAACAGAGTGCAGAGAATAAAAATCACAGACCGCAGAGTGCAGAGAACGAAAATCACAGAAATTAGAGTGCAGAGAGTAAAAATCACAGAGAACAGACTGGGGAGAGTAAAAATCACAGAAAACAGTGTACACAGAGTAAATATCACAGAGATCAGAGAGCAGAGACTAAAAACCACAGAGAGCAGAATTGGCAGAGTAAAAATCACAGAAAGCAGAGTGCGGAGTGTAAAAATCACAGAGAGAAATGTGCAGGGAGTAAAACTCAAAGACAGCAGAGTGAAGAGAGTAAAAATCACAGAGATCAGAGTGTGGAAAGTCAAAATCACAGAGAGCGGATGGCAGAGAATAAAAATCCCAGAGATCAGAGTGCAGAGAGTAAAAATCACACAGACCTGAGGGCAGAGAGTAAAGCTCTCAGAGATCATAGTGCGGAGACCAAACATCACAGAGACCAGAGGTCGGAGAATAAAAATCACAGAGATCTGTGTGCAGAGAGTAACCATCACACAGAACAGTGTGCGGAGAGAAAAAATCACACAGAGCTGAGGGCAGAGTGTAAAAATCACAGAGAAAAGAGGGCAGAGGGGAAAACTCACAGAGATCAGAGTCCGGAGAGCAAACATCACAGAGAACAGAGTGCAGAGAATAAAAATCACAGACCGCAGAGTGCAGAGAGCGAAAATTACAGAAATTAGAGTGCAGAGAGTAAAAATCACAGAGAACAGACTGGGGAGAGTAAAAACCACAGGAAACAGTGTACACAGAGTAAATATCACAGCGATCACAGAGCAGAGAGTAAAAACCACAGAGAGCAGAATTGGCAGAGTAAAAATCACAGAAAGCAGAGTGCGGAGTGTAAAAATCACAGAGAGAAGTGTGCAGGGAGTAAAAATCACAGACAGCAGAGTGAAGAGAGTAAAAATCACAGAGATCAGAGTGCAGAAAGTGAAAATCACAGAGAACGGATTGCAGAGAATAAAAATCCCAGAGATCAGAGTGCAGCGAGTAAGAATCTCTGAGAGCTGAGTGCGGAGAGTATAAATAACAGAGATCAGAGTGCAGAGAGTAAAAATGACAGGGAACAGAGTGCAGACTGTAAAAATCAAAGAGAACAGAGTGCGGAGAGTAAAAATCACAGAGAGCGGATTGCAGAGAGTAAACATCACAGAGAACAGAGTGCAGAGAGTAAAAATCACACAGACCTGAGGGCTGAGAGTAAAGATCACAGTGGGCAGAGGGAGAGAGTAAGACTCTCAGAGATCATAGTGCGGAGAGCAAACATCACAGAGAACAAAGTGCAGAGAGTAAAAATCACAGAGAGCATAGTGCAGTGATTAAAAATCACAGAGAGCAGGGTGCGGAGAGTAAAAATGACAGAGAACAGAGAGCAGACTGTAAAAATCACAGAGAACACAGTGCGGAGAGAAAAAATCACAGAGTACCGAGTGCAGAGAGTAAAAATCACAGACAGCTGAGTGCAGAGAGTAAAAATCACAGAGAGCAGAGTGCGGAGATGAAAAATCAGAGAGAGCAGAGTGCGGAGAATAAAAATCACAGAGAACAGAGTGCAGAGAGTAGAAATCACACAGAACAGAGTGCAGAGAGTAAAAATCACAGAGAGCATAGTGCAGTGATTAAAAATCACAGAGAGCAGGGTGCGGAGAGTAAAAATGACAGAGAACAGAGTGTGGAGATGAAAAATCAGAGAGAGCAGAGTGCGGAGAATAAAAATCACAGAGAACAGAGTGCAGAGAGTAGAAATCACAGACAGCTGAGTGCAGAGAGTAAAAATCACAGAGAGCAGAGTGCGGAGATGAAAAATCAGAGAGAGCAGAGTGCGGAGAATAAAAATCACAGAGAACAGAGTGCAGAGAGTAGAAATCACAGAGAGCAGAGTGCAGAGAGTAAAAATCGCAGAGAACAGAGTGCGGAGAGTAAAAATAACAGAGATCAGAGTGCAGAGAGTAAAAATGACAGGGAACAGAGTGCAGACTGTAAAAATTAAAGAGAACAGAGTGCGGAGAGTAAAAATCACAGAGAGCAGAGTACAGAGAGTAAAAATCATAGAGTGCCGAGTGCAGAGAGTAAAAATCACAGACAGCTGAGTGCAGAGAGTAAAAATCACAGAGAGCAGAGTGCGGAGATTAAAAATCAGAGAGAGCAGAGTGTGGAGAATAAAAATCACAGAGAACAGAGTGCAGAGAGTAGAAAGCACAGAGAGCAGAGTGCAGAGAGTAAAACTCTCAGAGGGCAGAGTGAAGAGAGTGAATATCACAGAGAACAGGTTCTGGAGAGTAAAAATCACAAGAGAGCAGAGTACAGCGAGTAAAAATCACGGAGAGCAGAGTGCGGAGACTAAAAATCAAAGAGCGCTGAGGGCAGAGAGTAAAAATAACAGAGATCACACTAGGCAGAGTAAATATCACAGAGATCAGAGTTCAGAGAGTAAACATGACAGAGAACAGAGTGCAGAGAGTAAAAATCACACAGACCTGAGGGCAGAGAGTAAAGATCTGAGAGAGCAGAGTGCAGAGAGTAAAACTCTCAGAGATCATAGTGCGGAGACCAAACATCACAGAGAACAGAGTGCAGAGAGTAAAAATCACACAGAGCTGAGGGCAGAGAGTAAAGATCACAGAGAGCAGAGGGCAGAGAGTAAAACTCTCAGAGATCATAGTACGGAGACCAAACATCACAGAGAACAGAGTGCGGAGAGCAAAAATCACAGAGAACAGAGTGAACAGAGTAATAAACACAGAGAACATAGTGCAGAGAATAAAAATCACAGACAGCAGAGTACAGAGAGTAAAAATCACAGAGATCAGAGTGCAGAGAGTGAAAATCACAGACAGCTGAGTGCAGAGAGTAATAATCAGAGAAAGCAGAGTGCCGAGATTAAAAATCAGTGAGAGCAGAGTGCGGAGATTAAAAATCAGAGAGAGCAGAGAGCGGAGAATAAAAGTCACAGAGAACGGAGTGCTGAGAGTAGAAATCACAGAGAGCAGAGTGCAGAGAGTAAAAATTACAGAGAACAGAGTGCGGAGAGTAAAAATCACAGAGATCTGTGTGCAGAGAGTAAAAGTCTCAGATATCAGAGTGCAGAGAGTAAAAATCACAGAGATCAGAGTGCAGAGAGTAAAAATCACAGAGAACAGAGTGCAGTCTGTAAAACTCACCGAGAACAGAGTGCAGAGAGTAACCATCACAGAGAACAGTGTGCGGAGAGTAAAAATCACACAGAGCTGAGGGCAGAGTGTAAAAATCACACAGACCTGAGAGCTGAGAGTAAAGATCACAGTGGGCAGAGGGCAGAGAGTAAGACTCTCAGAGATCATAGTGCGGAGAGCAAAAATCACAGAGAACAGAGTGCAGAGAGTAAAAATCACAGAGAGCATAGTGCAGTGATTAAAAATCACAGAGAGCAGGGTGCGGAGAGTAAAATGACAGAGAAGAGAGAGCAGTCTGTAAAAATCACAGAGAACACAGTGCGGAGAGAAAAAAATCACAGAGTACCGAGTGCAGAGAGTAAAAATCACAGACAGCTGAGTGTAGAGAGTAAAAATCACAGAGAGCAGAGTGCAGAGATGAAAAATCAGAGAGAGCAGAGTGCGGAGAATAAAAATCACAGAGAACAGAGTGCAGAGAGTAGAAATCACGGAGAGCAGAGTACAGAGAGTAAAAATTAGAGAGAGCACAGTGCGGAGAGTAAATATCACAGAGACCAGAATGAAGAGAGTGAAAATCACTGAGTGCCCAGTGCTGAGAGTAAAAATCACAGAGAGCTGAGTGCAGAGAGTAAGAAGCTCAGAGAGCAGAGTGAGGAGATTAAAAATCAGAGAGAGCAGAGTGCGGAGAATAAAAATCACAGAGAACAGAGTCCAGAGAGTAGGAATCACAGAGAGCAGAGTGCAGAGAGTAAAAATCTCAGAGGGCAGAGTGCGGAGTGTAAAAATCACAGAGAACACAGTGCAGAGAGAAAAAAAAATCACAGAGCGTAGAGTGCAGAGAGTGAAAATCACAGAAATTAGAGTGCAGAGTGTAAAAATCACAGAGCGCAGAGTGCAGAGAGTAAAAATGACAGAAAACAGAGAGCAGAGTGTAAAAATCTGAGAGAATAGAGTGCGGAGAGTAAAAATCACAGAGAACAGAGTGCAGAGAGTAAAAATCCCAGAACGCAGAGTGCAGAGAGTGAAAATCACAGAAATTAGAGTGCAGAGAGTAAAAATCACAGAGAACAGACTGGAGAGAGTAAAACTCACAGAAAACAGTGAACACAGAGTAAAAATCACAGAGAACAGAGTGCGGAGAGCAAAAATCACAGAGAACAGAGTGCGGAGAGTAAAAACCACTGAGAGCAGAATTGGCAGAGTAAAAATCACAGAAAGCAGAGTGCGGAGTGTAAAAATCACGGAGAGAAGTGTGCAGGGAATAAAAATCACAGACAGCAGAGTGAAGAGAGTAAAAATCAAAGGGATCAGAGTGCGGAAAGTCAAAATCACAGAGAACGGATTGCAGAGAATAAAAATCCCAGAGATCAGAGTGCAGAGAGTAAGAATCTCTGAGAGCTGAGTGCAGAGAGTAAGCATCACAGTGAACAGAGTGCTGAGAGTAAAAATCACACAGACCTGAGGGCAGAGAGTAATGATCACAGAGTGCAGAGGGCAGAGAGTAGGACTCTCAGAGATCATAGTGCGGAGAGCAAACATCACAGAGAACAGAGTGCAGAGAGTAAAAATCACAGAGAGCATAGTGCAGTGATTAAAAATCACAGAGAGCAGGGTGCGGAGAGTAAAAATGACAGAGAACAGAGAGCAGACTGTGAAAATCACAGAGAACACAGTGCGGAGAGAAAAAAAAATCACAGAGTACCGAGTGCAGAGAGTAAAAAATCACAGACAGCTGAGTGCAGAGAGTAAAAATCGCAGAGAGCAGAGTGCGGAGATTAAAAATCAGAGAGAGCAGAGTGCAGAGAGAAAAAATCTCAGAGGGCAGAGTGAAGAGATTGAATATCACAGAGAGCGGAGTACAGAGAGTAAAAATCACAGAGTGCCGAGTGCAGAGAGTAAAAATCACAGACAGCTGAGTGCAGAGTGTAAAAATCACAGAGAGCAGAGTGCGGAGATTTAAAATCAGAGAGAGCAGAGTGCGGAGATGAAAAATCACAGAGAACAGAGTGCAGAGAGTAGCAATGAGAGAGAACAGAGTTCAGACTGTAAAAATCAAAGAGAACAGAGTACAGAGAGTAAAAATCACAGAGTGCCGAGTGCAGAGAGTAAAAATCACAGACAGCTGATTGCAGAGAGTAAAAATCACAGAGAGCAGAGTGCGGAGATTAAAAAATCAGAGAGAGCAGAGTGCAGAGAATAAAGATCACAGAGAGCAGAGTACAGAGAGTAAAAATCTCAGAGGTCTGTGTGCAGAGAGTAAAAGTCACAGAGAACAGTGTGCAGAGAGTAAGTATCGCCGAGATAAGAGTGCAGAGAATAAAAATCACAGAGAACAGAGTGCAGAGAGTAAAAATCACACAGACCTGAGGGCAGAGAGTAAAGATCACAGAGAGCAGAGGGCAGAGAGTAAAAATCTCAGAGATCATAGTGCGGAGACCAAACATCACAGAGAACGGAGTGCAGAGAGTAAAAATCACAGAGAGCCTAGTGCAGTGATTAAAAATCACAGAGAGCAGGGTGCGGAGAGTAAAAATGACAGAGAACAGAGAGCAGACTGTAAAAACCACAGAGAACACAGTGCGGAGAGAAAAAATCACAGAGTACCGAGTGCAGAGAGTAAAAATCACAGACAGCTGAGTGCAGAGAGTAAAAATCACTGAGAGCAGAGTGCAGAGAGTGAAAATCACAGAAATTAGAGTGCACAGTGTAAAAATCACAGAGCGCAGAGTGCAGAGAGTAAAAATGACAGAAAACAGAGAGCAGAGTGTAAAAATCTGAGAGAATAGAGTGCGGAGAGTAAAAATCACAGACAGCAGAGTGCGGTGAGTAAAGATCACAGAGAGCAGAGTACAGAGAGTAAAATTCACAGAGTCCCGAGTGTAGAGAGTAAAAATCACAGAGAACAGAGAGAGGAGATTTAAAAATTAGAGAGAGCACAGTGCGGAGAGTAAAAATCACAGAGAACAGAGTGGAGAGAGTAAAAATTAGAGAGAGCACAGTGCGGAGAGTAAAAATCACAGAGAACAGAGTGCAGAGAGTAAAAATCTCAGAACGCAGAGTGCAGAGAGTGAAAATCACAGCAATTAGAGTGCAGAGAGTAAAAATCACAGAGAACAGACTGGAGAGGGTAAAAATCACAGAAAACAGTGTACACAGAGTAAATATCACAGAGATCAGAGAGCAGAGAGTAAAAATCACAGAGAACAGAGTGCGGAGAGCAAAAGTCACAGAGAACAGAGTGCACAAAGTAATAATCACAGAGAACATAGTGCAGAGAGTAAAAATCACAGAGAACAGAGTGCAGAGAGTAAAAATCACAGAGAACAGAGTGCGGAGAGTAAAAACCACAGAGAGCAGAATTGGCAGAGTAAAAATCACAGAAAGCAGAGTGCGGAGTGTAAAAATCACAGAGAGAAGTGCGCAGGGAATAAAAATCACAGACAGCAGAGTGAAGAGAGTAAAATCACAGGGATCAGAGTGCGGAAAGTCAAAATCACAGAGAACCGATTGCAGAGAATAAAAATCCCAGAGATCAGAGTGCAGAGAGTAAGAATCTCTGAGAGCTGAGTGCAGAGAGTAAGCATGACAGAGAACAGAGTGCAGAGAGTAAAAATCACACAGACCTGAGGGCAGAGAGTAAAGATCACAGAGAGCATAGTGAAGTGATTAAAAATCACAGAGAGCAGGGTGAGGAGAGTAAAAATGACAGAGAACAGAGAGCAGACTGTAAAAATCACAGAGAACACAGTGCGGAGAGAAAAACTCACAGAGTACCGAGTGCAGAGAGTAAAAAATCACAGACAGCTGAGTGCAGAGAGTAAAAATCACAGAGAGCAGAGTGCGGAGATTAAAAATCAGAGAGAGCAGAGTGCAGAGAGAAAAAATCTCAGAGGGCAGAGTGAAGAGATTGAATATCACAGAGAGCAGAGTGCGGAGATTAAAAATCAGAGAGAGCAGAGTGCGGAGAATAAAAATCACAGAGAACAGAGTACGGACAGTAGAAATCACAGAGATCTGAGTGCAGAGAATAAAAATCACAGAAATCAAGGTGCGGAGAGTAAAAGTTTCAGAGATCAGAGTGTAGAAAGTAAATATCACAGAGAGCAGAGTGAAGAGAGTAAAAATCACAGAAAGCAGAGTACAGAGAGTAAAAATCACAGAGTGCCGAGTGCAGGGAGTAAAAATCACAGAGAGCATAGTGCAGAGATTAAAAATCACAGAGAGCAGGGTGCGGAGATTAAAAATCAAAGAGAGCTCAGGGCAGAGAGTAAAAATAACAGAGAACAGACTAGGGAGAGTAAATATCACAGAGATCGGAGTTCAGAGAGCAAATATCACAGAGAGCAGAGTACAGAGAGTAAAATTCACAGAGTCCCGAGTGTAGAGAGTAAAAATCACAGAGAACAGAGTGAGGAGATTAAAAATCAGAGAGAGCAGAGTGCGGAGAATAAAAATCAGAGAGAGCAGAGTGCGGAGAATAAAAATCACGCAGGACAGAGTCCAGAGAGTACAAATCACAGAGAGCAGAGTGCAGAGAGTAAAAATCTCAGAGGGCAGAGTGCGGAGAGCAAAAATCACTAAGAATGGAGTGCTGATAATAAAACTCACAGAGAGCAGAGGATAGAGAATAAAAATCACAGAGATCAGAGTGCGGAGATTAAAAATTACAGAGATCAGAGTGCAGATCGTAAAAATCACAGAGATCAGAGTGCAGAGAGTAAAAATCACAGAGATCTGTGTGCGGAGAGTAAAAAAAAATCACAGAGAGCAGAGTGCAGAGAGTAAAAGTCACAGAGATCAGTGTGCAGAGAGAGGAAAAATCACAGAGACAGAATGCAGAGAGTGAAAATCACAGACAGAAGAATGCAGAGTAAAAATGACAGAGAGCAAAGTGCAGAGAGTAAAAATATCTGAGGTCTGTGTGCAGAGAGTAAAAGTCAGAGAGAACAGAGTGCATAGAGTAAGTATCACCGAGATCAGAGTGCAGAGAGTAAAAATCACAGAGAACAGAGTGCAGAGAGTAAAAATCACACAGACCTGAGGGCAGAGAGTAAAGATCACAGAGAGCAGAGGGCAGAGAGTAAAACTCTCAGAGATCATAGTGCGGAGACCACACATCACAGAGAACAGAGTGCAGTGAGTAAAAATCACAGACAGCATAGTGCAGTGATTAAAAATCACAGGGAGCAGGGTGCGGAGAGTAAAAATGACAGAGAACAGAGAGCAGACTGTAAAAATCACAGAGAACACAGTGCGGAGAGAAAAAATCACAGAGTACCGAGTGCAGAGAGTAAAAATCACAGACAGCTGAGTGCAGAGAGTAAAAATCACAGAGAGCAGAGTGCGGAGATGAAAAATCACAGAGAACAGAGTGCAGAGAGTAGAAATGAGAGAGAACAGAGTTCAGACTGTAAAAATCAAAGAGAACAGAGTACAGAGAGTAAAAATCACAGAGTTCCGAGTGCAGAGAGTAAAAATCACAGACAGCTGATTGCAGAGAGTAAAAATCACAGAGAGCAGAGTGCGGAGATTAAAAATCAGAGAGAGCACAGTGCAGAGAATAAAGATCACAGAGAGCGGAGTACAGAGAGTAAAAATCTCAGAGGACTGTGTGCAGAGAGTAAAAGTCACAGAGAACAGTGTGCAGAGAGTAAGTATCACCGAGATCAGAGTGCAGAGAGTAAAAATCACAGAGAACAGAGTGCAGAGAGTAAAAATCACACAGACCTGAGGGCAGAGAGTAAAGATCACAGAGAGCAGAGGGCAGAGAGTAAAAATCTCAGAGATCATAGTGCGGAGACCAAACATCACAGAGAACGGAGTGCAGAGAGTAAAAATCACAGAGAGCCTAGTGCAGTGATTAAAAATCACAGAGAGCAGGGTGCGGGGAGTAAAAATGACAGAGAACAGAGAGCAGACTGTAAAAACCACAGAGAACACAGTGCGGAGAGAAAAAAAAAATCACAGAGTACCGAGTGCAGAGAGTAAAAATCACAGACAGCTGAGTGCAGAGAGTAAAAATCACAGAGAGCAGAGTGCGGAGATGAAAAATCAGAGAGAGCAGAGTGCGGAGAATAAAAATAACAGAGATCAGAGTGCAGAGTGTAAAAATGACAGGGAACAGAGTGCAGACTGTAAATATCAAAGAGAACAGAGTGCGGAGAATAAAAATCGCAGCGAGCAGAGTACAGAGAGTAAAAACCATAGAGTGCCGAGTGCAGAGAGTAAAAATCACAGACAGCTGAGTGCAGAGAGTAAAAGTCACAGAGAGCAGAGTGCGGAGAGTAAAAATCTCATAGGGCAGAGTGCGGAGAGTAAAAATCACTAAGAATGGAGTGCTGATAATAAAACTCACAGAGAGCAGAGGGTAGAGAATAAAAATCACAGAGATCAGAGTGCGGAGATTAAAAATTACAGAGATCAGAGTGCAGATCGTAAAAATCACAGAGAGCAGAGTGCAGAGAGTAAAAGTCACAGAGATCAGTGTG